>NC_092871.1:86343864-86344996 GCF_032062135.1 Pyxicephalus adspersus | reverse complement strand
CCCCCCCCCCCCCAATGGATCATCCATAGGGATCACTCTGAGACTGCTTTATATTTGCAGGAAATCAGTGAAAATAACTGACTGGCCATTATTCCCTACTTCTGTCCCAGACAATTGGTGGCTCCTTCAGGTTTCTATAGTTGTGAAGTTTCACTTTTCTAAGAAAAGTCAAAAATCCCAACAAAAACCACACAGAGAGAGACAACAAAATCTGAACCGGGGACAGAAGATTGGAGCACCGTGTCCGTCCTGTGATGTCACAGATGTGATAATGTTACATCATATCCTTCTCCTGTGATGTCATCCATTGATTTGTTACATTGTATCCATCTGTCCTGTGATGTCATCCATACCAGATTGTCACATGGTATCCTGGTCACAGATACATTGTAATGTTGTATCCTGGTGTGATGTCACAGATGTGATATTGTTACATCATATCTTTCTCCTGTGAAGTCACAGATGTGATATTGTCACATGGTATCCTGGTTTGATGTTACCAATGTTATATTGTCACATGGTATCCGAATGTTATGTCATCCATATAATAATTCTGTCATGTGATGTCACAGATGTCATATTGTCGCATGGTATCCCGGTATGATATCATCCATATCATATAAAACCGTAACCATGTTGTTACATCACATCCTTCTCCTGTGATGTCATCCATATCATAATACTGTCATGTGATGTCACAGATGTGATATTGTTACATCATATCTTTCTCCTGTGATGTCACCGATGTTATATTGTCACATGGTATACAGATGTGATGTCATCCTAATCATAATTCTGTCATGTGATGTCACAGATGTGATATTGTTACATCATATTCTCCTCATGTGATGTCATCCATACCATATTGTCACATGGCATCCTGGTTTGATGTTGCCGATGTTATATTGTCACATGGTATCCGGATGTGATGTCATCCATATCATAATTCTGTCATGTGATGTCACCGAAGTCATAATGTCACATGGTATCCTGGTGTGATATCATCCATATCATATAAAACCGTAACCATATTGTTACCATATCATGATTCTGTCATGTGATGTCACTGATGTGATATTGTTACATCATATCCTTCTCCTGTGATGTCATCCATATCATGATTCTGTCATGT
>NC_092871.1:86342140-86342751 GCF_032062135.1 Pyxicephalus adspersus | reverse complement strand
TTCTCCTGTGATGTCATCCATATCATGATTTTGTCATGTGATGTCACTGATGTGATATTGTTACATCATATCTTTCTCCTGTGATGTCATCCATAGATTTGTTACATTGTATCCATCTGTCCTGTGATGTCACCGATGTCATAATATTGAGTTGTATCCTGGTGTGATGTCATCTGTATATGATTGGATTGAGTTGTGTGTTGTCAGGCTTGGCTGATCTATGTATGGGTTCAGACCCTGAGGAAGCTCCCAGTGGCTGTAACATGTGGGCCGCCCTTACCACTGGCTTGATTCTTAAAGAAGCAGCGTTTGCAGATTTGACATTGGACCGCACTGCCTATGTACTGCCCCCTATTATTCTCTATAGGGGTTGATATGGGTAAAAGCCACATTTACCCCAAGAGGTAGGTGACCGGCAGTAACTCTCATAGATTGTAAGCTCTTCAGGTCACTGTCTGTCATTTGCAAACCCTATATATTGTACAGCACTGCGTAATATGTTGGCGCTATATAAATCTTGTTTAATAATAATATTAATAATAATAGTAATATTTTTAAAAATAATAACAATGATAATAATATTAATAATAATAACAATAATAATAATAATA
>NC_092871.1:86270395-86342021 GCF_032062135.1 Pyxicephalus adspersus | reverse complement strand
ATACTAATAATACCAATAATAATAATAACAATGATAATAATAACAATAATAATATTAACAATAATAATGATAATAATAATAATAACAACAATAATATTAATACCAATATTATTAATAACAATCATAATATTAATAATAATAATAATAATAATATTATTAATAATAACTGCACCAAACCCCCCTCCCTTCCTCACTGTGGCCCTAACATTGATTTTAGGATATGTAGAGAACAGATTTCGGTATTTCTGCTCCAATCAGATGCAGAATTGGGTGACATTGGCTGCTCTGAGTTTTGTCCCCCATTTTCTAATTCTCAGATTTCATATTTTGCTCCTTTGCCCCACCTCAGTGCTGCAGATCTCCTGCAGACTCTTTGCAGACACATATGATGGTTATACGGAGGGAAACCATTTGTGATACACAGAGCAGAATACAGATCATCCAGCTACATTCACTCTGAGTGAAAGATTCACCAACTCATCAGATGGAAGCAGAAGAGTATCCCCAGGTGTAATCCGAGCTGAGAAGTGTCAGCGCAGTGCGCATGCGCATTTAGCACAGCCGGGGATGGCGATGCGCGGAGATCGCTGATCGGAGCACAGACTTATAAGGCAGAAATGAGCGAGAAATAGAGGAGCAGCCAAATACACAGATCGGCCGTGTGGGGGGCCCTGGAGGGGATCCCCAGCCCCCAATGACAGGTGGGGTGATCAGACTACACGGACCGCACACCTATCACAGGTAACGAGCGGCCAATCACAGCCCCTGATTGAGGAGGCTGAAAGTTTGTTCTTCTCGGGATGGAGCCGTCATTTTTTGGGGTCTGGGGGGATCTTCCAGTCTGATGGTGACCACACACGTATCATTGTGACCGATCACATACCAATCATCCCCAATGTATGGAGCTGGGATCGCTTCAGATTCAGCCAATTCACAGATTTTTATTAGATGATCGCCGATCTCCACGTGCACAATCGGGGGATTTCCCTCTTTTCGGGAAGATTTAGACTCAGTGATCGGTTATACCTCTCTCCCCCTATTGGGCAGCAAAGTGCTGATCGGCCGGTGTGTGGCTGGGCTCAGATTTGTTTTTTTTTAGAATCGCAGCCAATCAGATGTCAGTATCGGAATTCCCAGGCATTTGTAGCTCTGAGAGAGTTTTTGGTGTTAGCAAAAACTTCATAGAGGGTGAGAAATGTCAGAGGGTCCAGGATGGGGCAGATGGAGGGGCAACTAAGGGCCGGGGTATGATCGGGGGACAGACGCATCTAGGATATGAATAGGATACATCTGGGATATGGCTGGGATACATTTGGGAAATGACTGGAATATGGCTGGGATATAGCTGGGATAGATCTTGGATACGGCTGGGATAGATCTTGGATATGGCTGTGATATGGCGGGGATACATTTGGGAAATGACTGCAATATGGCTAAGATATGGCTTGGATACATGTGGGATATGGGGGGGATATGTTTAGGGATACATCTTGGATATGGCTGGGATATGGTCAGTATATGGCTGGGATATGGTTAGGGATACATCTGGGATATGGCTGGGATATGGTCAGTATATGGCTGGGATATGGTTAGGGATACATCTGGGATATGGCTGGGATATGGTCAGTATATGGCTGGGATATTGCTGGGAAAATAAACAAAAATACAATTCCATATTTCTTTTCTCCTATAGCACATCTCAGTGCTGCTGATCTCCTGCAGGCTCTTTGCAGTGGGGTATTGCAGGGTAACATTGGGGGTGATGATCATTCATTACAGATAATCATGGGTGACACGAATGATCATGGCTCCTGCAGGCAGAGTATCAGCAGGGTTTGGGGTATGTGGGAGGAGCCAGCACAGGTCAGTTGGGGTGCTTTATTCCCATTGGATAATGCCATGTTGGTTTTCCCGGCTCCTCATGCCCTGTGCTGCCAGCTATGTTTGCCTGCTGAGTCTCCCTGACAGTTATTGGCCATAAAAGGAGAATTTATATCTTCATCACCCTCCGTGTCTCCTCCATAAATTAATATATAGGTTATTGTGAAGTAGGCGGAATCCCCAAACGGATGACCACCAGGAGCCCATGTGACAGGGTAACCCCTGGGGGGGAGGGGGGGTGACAGGGTGACCCCTGGGGGGGGGTGTGACAGGGTTAATGTCTGTCATGTATGTGTGTGATAAGGAGAAGCCTTCTAGGTAGTCAGCTCATAGGGGGGAGCGTTTAATACAGTTTTAATACAGTTTTTATTTATAATAACTGCTGGTGATCCTGCCATAAAAGGCCTTGGTAAGCTTCTTCCTGTTATACTTTATTCCTGTCTTCCAGTTGTGCTCCTGTTTTGTCACCTGATTTTCAAAAGGTGACTACAGGTGCACAAATTACATAGACATGGCCCACTGTTGTCACCATGGGGCTATCACTGGAGTGTATGGAGGAAGAATGTGGTTGCAAAAAGCTGCAGGAGATCTGCACTGAAATGGGACTTTTGATGATGGCAGATTGTGCTCAGTGTGTATGTGGTGTGCTAGGATTGGGTGATGATCATGTGACATTCCGTTGGAACACATTGGGGTAATAAGGGGTTAATCCTGAATTGTTTGTGTGGGGGGCCCTCAGTGAATGTTGGGGAGTAGATCATCGGTATGCACTAAGTGGTGAGAGCTCAGACGCTCTTCAGCACCCAATTAAGCTCTCAGGTGCTGAGATTGAGAATTTCTATTTCATCTTCCCATTTGTCAGAATTCCTGTGGTTTGTCTCTTGTTCTGACAGCTGGGATCCCACGCCGTGTTCAATGAGCCATGTGAAGCCTCTGCTCAGACTCGTCATCCTGAGGGTTCCGGACACCAAGGGCCACATTACAGGAGATGCTAATCAACACAAATATGGGGTCCAGGGATGGCGGAGGTGTTTGTGAGTTGCCCCCCACCCAATACAATGACCTCCCCACCCTGGGGAACCTGACTTCTCCAAAAATTCCAGCTCCTCCACCCCCACCTCCACCCATACAGGCTCCCGGGGACCCCCCGCTGCCAAGGTTTGACCCAAAGAGAAGATTGAGGAACTTTAACTGGGAGGCCATTCCCTTGGAGAAGGTGAAAGGGAGGTCCAGCCTATGGAGCTCCGAAACATTCCAGGGGGATCTGCAGATTGACACCGGGACTATGGAGGAATTGTTTGGGAAGCATGAGGAGGAAGTCCAGGCGAGGCTCCTCCATCCACGGAGATCACTGTCAATGGGAGATGCTCATGGGAACAAGGTGAGGAACCCTGGGACCTCCTGAGATGTTGGGGGGCATTTATACCGATGGTTGTGGTTCTGGTTGGTGGTCCATCTTCAGGATGAGCTTTGGAAGGTCCAGCAGTGCCCACTGAAGACAAGTTTGACCTCCAAAGTTTTTTCTGAAGAGTAACGGTGCAAATCAAAGCATCTCAACCAATAGTGTGGTGTAAAACCCCAATATGGCGGCAGGCACCTGTGCAACACAAAGATGTACAAATATCACAACAATGATGATGAATCCATTAAATTACGAGAAAGGAGAAAAGACTTAATCGTCTCGATTGTCCCGTATCAGTTGTGAATTAGGTTGCAGGTTACCATGACTAAATATGTGATGACAGGTCCACTTTACCCCAGAAAATATTGAATTGGCACCAAACCCAGAATTGGGGGGTTAATAAATCACATGAATGTGTCCCGTACCGTGTGAATACACATGTGTATGAGTCAAGGCATACAGCCCGGGCTCCCAGGGTTGGTTTCTGGTGAGGTCAGGTACCGATGGTGAGGATTTGCCCCTTATTGGTGAAGTCAGGAACTGATGGTGAGGATTTGCCCCCTATTGGTAAGGTCAGGTACTGATGGTGGGAATTTGGCCCCTATTAGTGAGGTCAGGTAGTGATGGTGGGGATTTGCCCCATTGGTGAGGTCAGATATTGATGGTGGGGATTTGCCCCATTGGTGAGGTCAGGTACTGATGGTGGGGATTTGCCCCTTATTAGTGAGGTCAGGTACTAATGGTGGGGATTTGCCCCCTATTAGTGAGGTCTGGTGCTGATGGTGGGGATTTGCCCCATTGGTGAGGTCAGGTACTGATGGTGAGGATTTGCCCCCTATTGGTAAGGTCAGGTATTGATGGTGGGGATTTGCCCCATTGGTGAGGTCAGGTACTGATGGTGGGGATTTTCCCCCTATTGGTGAGGTCAGGTACTGATGGTGGGAATTTGGCCCCTATTAGTGAGGTCAGGTACTGGGGGTGAGGATTTACCCCCTATTGGTAAGGTCAGGTACTGATGGTAGAGATTTGCCCCCATCGGGGAGGTCAGGTACTAATGGTGGGGATTTGCCCCCTATTGGTGAGGTCAGGTACTGATATTGGTGGAGAGGATCTGGCTCACCACTCCAATTCATCCCAAAGGTGTTCAGTATGGTTGGGGTCAGGGCTCTGTGCAGGACACTCGAGTTCCTCCTCACCAAACTGATGACCCCATGTCTTTATGGAGGGGGCTTTGTACCCCGGGGCACAGTAATGGGGGAACAGAAAAGGGTCTTCACCAAACTGTGACCACAAGGCTGGAAGGGCCCTAATTGACTGCAATGTCTTTGTATGATGGAGGATTACCAGGACCTTCACTGGGGACACCTGGACCCCAATATTGGGGGTGGGGTCACCTTACATCTGGTCACATGGTATCTCTTTCTTTCTATATCGGTCCTTTTGATTCATCCCACGATTTTGGGTTGATGATGATGATTGGAGTTCAGGCACTCAGAATTATATTTAGTACTTTGGGGTTTTTGGTTGCTGACCTCAGAGCGGTGACACCTGTTACAGTAAAATGGAGATTTGTTCTCCGAGTGTCACCTGTTCGCCGTCTGTAACTCAAGAGATCCTTATAAAAGTTTCCTTCATTCATCATCCAAAGATCGGTGCAGCCGGCATTGGCCACCACCGGGCAGGCAGAAGATTGGGTCTGGGATATCTTTAGGTCTGATGATGACCCCGTCGGGGTGGGGAGCAGAGAATGTTCACTCAGCTTAGTGCAGAAGACAAGCTTAGCTCCATCATCCAATCACTGGCCAGCATTCTTTTGTTTTAAATTCTTCTTACACGTGAATGGCTGTTTAAACTTATCACAGCTTTCATGCTAAGTGAATGAAGTTCATCAGCCTGACAAGGAAATATATTGGTGAATGATAGAACATAAGGGGAGGCCACATTCATGGCTGTAAGAATATTGATGACATGTGATTGGCTGATTGAAGTGAACACACCTTCATTGTATGCACTAAGCTCAGTGAACGGTCTCTATTCCTTTACTGTACTTTTGTTTTCTTTGGTTCTTGTAGTGCAGAAATCAGTGAGATGTCACACATGAAATATAGCGAGCTGCACAAATTATTAACAATCAGGGTTAGAGGCTCAGGCAGGTGAATAGAGCCTCTGGTGCTTTATTCATGTGAGGAGCCAGATTGGCCAATGCCAGAGCCCAGTTGTAACCAAGCCCCGCCCCTTCCTGCTAAGCCCACCCATCTGGGGCAGTCATGGCTGGTACTGCAGACATAGGAAGGTGAATAAAGTGAATCTTTCCTCCGCTAAGTGGGGGGTGGACACCCTGTGTCCCCAAATCTGAGGGAGTGAGAAACTGTGCTATATGAAGATGGGGGATTTAAAGTGCACCTGTCATCATGTTACATTTTACTTCCATACATACGGTGTTATGCCCCTTCCAGGTATTTATTACCTTTTACAGAGATCACATGACCCCCCAACAATGCCACAATCTGCTGTTCTTTCCAGAATGAGAGCACCAATGCTAACTGATGCCTCTGAGCATGTGCACCAAGGTCCGCTCATGTGCTATGATACCCCTCAAAAATTGCCTCCTGTTAAATCTTCACTGGGTTCAGGATTAATATTGGGGAATTTCCATATCGAATGCTTAGAAATGTAAAAAGATATTTATTATAAAGCTGCGTCTGCAACACCCACCTCCTATCCAGTGCTGTCCCCTGCAGACTCATATTGATAGCTAATTACAGGAGACACCAAATGTCATTCAGCACCACTAAGGCTGTTGTGGACCCGCCTCCAAGGAGCATCTCATCCAATCATGTGGGGCTGACAGGAAGGAGATGCAGATAATATCATACATGGTGCCATCCTTTGCAGCTCCAATATTAGAGGAGCACAGAGGGGCCAGGTCTTTTTCGCCATGGACCCCGTCAGTAAGTCTGTGAGGGGCAGCTCTATGGAGGAGGTGAGTGTTGCAGCAGTGACAGCACGCACCATCGATTGTATGTTCTGCCTACATCTGTCATCCTGCGATTCCAGTACAGGGCAGGGGTGACCTGGAAGTTACTTGTCACGTGTCCAGATGTGGCCCCATGTGAAATGTGCGGGTGGTGTGTCACGCCTTGTGGAGATAGATAGGGCCCCATGTGGGCTCCATTGTTTGGGACGGTCCTTGTCTTCCTCATGGCGGCCCTGATTGCAGTGAATGGGCAGATGTATGGGGACAGGCTGGCACACGCTGTGACTACAGGCAGGCTGCCACACGCAGGCCGGGGATGGGTGGTGCAGGTGGTAGTTCAGGTGTGACTCGGCTTTGTGTTTGATTATCGCCTTTATGTTTGATCATCTGCAGGTGTTCCTGCTCGATTCCCGGAGAAGCATGAACATCGGAATCCTCCTTAAACAGTTTAAAAGGTAACCCCGCTCACACTGTGACAACAACAAACAGACATAAAGCAGATGGAAGCCACAACTGCATGACATTTCCTTTGGTCTGTGTATCAGCATCAATCATAAAAATAAAAGGATTCAGAGGGATTCAGAGGATTTCACAGGGTGACAACACTGCAGCAGAATTGGGAAACCCAAAAGGTGTTGTCACCCTATCAAAGGAAGTGGAGGAAGAAATCTTTTAAGGCAGGATCACCAGGGAAAATAGTAGGTAGCTGTCACCTCTGCATTGTTTTCTCCTCAGACCCCCCGCACAGATAGCTGAAGACATCCGGATGGGGAAGGCCGACACATACAGCTTGGAGAGACTGACAGAACTCCTGAAGCTCCTCCCGGACAGGGATGAGGTGAGGAACCGTTGTATGTCATGCTTCACGTGTCATATGTATAGAGATCATACATACGTGTCCATCATACATACGTGTTGTCCGCCCCAGGTGCAGCGCCTGAGATCATTCCAAGGAGGCCGAGAGAGGCTGAGTGAGGCCGACTTGTTCATGTTACTCCTGCTGGACGTTCCCAGGTACCATTTACATTTCTCTGATTCCTTCCAATGTCGGGGATGTGTGCTCATGTGAACACGTGTTTCATCATACATTACACATGCATCAATTCCTCGCACTGATATGTGTTGGAGTGTTATCACTCCCTGCCACAAGAGCTTACAATCTAAGCTGGTCCTGGATAGGTGGGAGGAGCTTCTGTAACCCACATTTGCACCTTTAAATACCACCAATACCTCCATTGCTCCAATAACTTTCACCAAAATGGTGAATTGTATCCAATCTTGTGCAAAAGTTTGGGGGAAGATTCCAAATTTTGTTGTTCCTTATTATTATTATAAGCTCTATCAGGATTGTGTGTTGGTGCTGTCACTCTCTGCCAGAAGAGCTTACAATCTAAGCTGGTCCAGGATAGGTGGGAGGGGCTTCTGTAACCCCCATTTGCACCCTTTAATACCACCAAGACGTGGTCAAAAAAATTCCACCACAACGGTGAATTGTATCCAATCTTGTGCAAAAATTTGGGAAAAGATTACAAATTCTGTTGTTCCTTATTATTCTTAGTATTGTCTATATCAGGATTGTGTGTTGGTGTTGTCACTCTCTGCCACAAGAGCTTACAATCTAAGCTGGTCCGGGATAGGTGGGAGGAGCTTCTGTAACCCCCATCTGCACCCTTAAATACCACCAATACCTCCATTGCTCCAAAAAAATTTCACCTAAATGGTGAATTGTATCCAATCTTGGCCAAAATTTGGGGGAAACCTTATTATAATTATTATTATTCTAAGCTATATTAGGATTCTGTTCCATGGGACCAATCACAGTACACCTGGGGAAAGGGGGCACAAGGACGTGCCAGATGCTAAAGCTTGGTCATAGTTCCTAATGTGACGATTGGGGTCACCAGCTGCCAGGCTGGGGAGAATTATTTCTCCTCCCTCGTGAGGAACTTTTCATTTTTTTTCCTGTTGATTTTGGACTGCAGATGTTATAATAAAAGCCCAGAAACATTTATTTAATTACCGTCCTTGGGATAACAGCAGAGGTGATAAGTGTACGTGTCGCTCCCTAATTCAGACAGGAAAGGAGCTGAAACAGGAAATTAAAGTTGATATGTAGGGAGGAGCACCCATGGAGACAATGTCCCGGTGACCTGCAGATTAGTGGCCGCAGCTGACCCATATCTGGCAAGCAGCCCTGACGGCATCACCAACATACAATCTAAGGACATGAAATCTGTGAAATGTAATAAACACCTGAAGTGATGGCAAAACCCCGAGCTGCATCTGAGTGCAACCGAATCACCCCATGGAATCCCGGTCACCCAATAATCTGCCATGGGAAATGGGATATAATTAAGGATGAACCAAATTCAGATTACAGAGTTACATAGTAAATCAGATTGGAAAAAAACATAAATCCATCAAATACAACCACTATGGAAATAAACATATCCCAGATATAAAACCCTATAAGACATAGTTGGTCCAGAGGAAGGCAAAAAAAAAAATAAACTCCGGGTACAATTTGCTTCAACAGGGGAAAAAATTCCTTCCTGATTCCATGAGGCAATCAGATGTTCCCTGGATCAGCAGTCTCTGTTATCTTTACTTTAAATCCTTAATCCCCAGTTATATTCTGTGCTTCTAGAAATCATCCAGCTTTTTTTTAAAGCAATCTATAGTAGTTGCTGAAACTACTTCCTGAGGGAGCCGATTCCACATTTTCACACCTTACAGTGAAGAATCCCTTCCTTATCCGGAGATTAAACTTCTTTTCCTCCAGACATAAAGAGCGCCCCCTTGTGCTCTGTAATGATATTACAGTGAATAATAGGGAAGAGAGTTCTCTATATGGACCATTTATTTATTTATACAGGGTGATCATATCCCCCCTTATACGTCTCTTCTCAAGGGAGAATACATTCAGTTCAGCTAATCTCTCCTCATAGCGGAGCTCCTCCATTCCTTTTATTAGTTTAGTTGCCCTTCTCTGCACTCTCTCCAATCCCACAATGTCCTTTTTGTGAACTGGGGCCCAAAACTGGACTGCATATTCCAGATGTGGTGTGACCAATGCTTTGTACAGGGGCAGGATTATGTCTCCATCTCTGCAGTCTATTCCTCTTTTATTACAAGAAAGTACTTTACTCGCTTTAGTCCTAGATTATTCCTCTTTTATAAAAAAAACCCTTTCCTTGTCTTTGAGGGTACACGAATTATGCCCTTCCCCCAGTTTTTACATGCAGTAGTACTGATACCCAACTCTGTCATCCAATCACCATGGAATGTGTTAAGTCAGATGATTGATTTCTAAGAATAAGATGGGAGGTATAAAGTTTGTATAACCACCCTTTTCTATTTCCATATCCCAATAATACAAATGCTTGAACCCCCCAAAATACTCATCAGCCAAACACAAGTGATGTATGGTGTTGTAGGTAGTGAGGAAAGTAACGTATTCGGGAGGGCTAAACAACCTCAGATCTCAACAAATGTAACCCAACAGAGGAGGGTGAACTTTACAGATCAGCTATCTTCCTACAACCTGAGGAAAAGAAACTTCTTCTATGACGGACAATGAGGTGCACATCTTAGAAAGGGAAACTGGTTCACAAGGCGAGTGAATGAGGTCATTGTGGGAACGTTTGTGAATTCACCTAAAAAAAAATATAATCTCATGGTGTCTTTATCAGGTGTGAATTGTTGTTTAATCTCAGTAGTATACTATTGGAATTATATGGTGACAAATGGTAAAGAAAGCCTTCACCCCTTGGGGGTTCCATAATGTAAATGGCGTCTTTCAGAAATCTTGCAAACCTCTTGGAATGCCCCATTTCCTGAAAGTATAGGAACATTGTTGTGTCTTGACCTGTGAAAGTCACCCTCCTATGTTGGGTTATTTATTTGGTGAGGGTTTTTTTTTTTAATCCTTCCAATATTTAGGTCTTGGTTTGGCTTTGTCTGATTGGCTGTTGAGTCTTTTGGATGTATAAACTTCAGTTGATTATGGAAACTGAACTCCACCAGTTTCCATTTGCTCCACCTGTCCTAATATTGGACTACTAACATCTGTTTTGACTTTCTATGGTGATTGTGTGACGTGCAGATATAAACACTGGACGGATTGTATTGACAGTCATTAAAACTGAGGAAGACACATGAATGAATATTGAGATATCGCCAGGATTACAGGACAAGTCCAGGTAAATGTGACCACTAGGGATGGGCGAGTGAGTTTTTAAAACTCGAACTTGTGGTGAATTTGGCCCTTCTTGCCGATCAAGTTCAAATTTAAGAAAAAAAAAATCGCTCATCCCCAGTGACCATATAATGTTGTCCATGCCCTGGATAGAAGAGAACCTTCATACAATGATGATCAGAAGTATAGTCACTCCAGTATAACACTCCAATATTCCTGATATATCATTTCTTATGTGACATTTTACTCGGAGGTTATTGTACAATGGTTCCCATACATGAAGAGTCAGGAGAGTTCCTCCAAATCTTACTGCGGACTGCGTCCACTTTCCCTTTTAGATGACCAGTAATTCTGAGTATAATAGGAGGAAGGAAGGGGAGGTGGTGGGAAGGTCACACAGGATTGTCAGACATGCTAGAACTATGCTGTACATCTCAGTACTGCACTAGATATAAAGAAATGTGACATTTCATGATGTGAATGATTTGGAATAATAATTTTAGTGACGGACCCATTCTCAGCCTTGTAGGGTCAGTGCACCATAATCAGGTTGCTTTGATGGACTTCACCACCAATGGCTTTTTGGTCCCCTAGAAAACCAACATTTTGTGAAATATAAGATGACATCACATTATATGTCATTATATATCACATGCAGTGCAAATTTTCATCATTATGGCAATTGCATAATCATTTTCCCAAAATTGGTAACTTCAAGGTCAAATCTATTCAGAAGTCTATTCAGAATCACTCTGCTGATCCCTATGTGTGATTTTACAAGATCGCAGGAAAATCTCATCTTTTCTTTATCGTGTCTTTCCCATTGTTTTCCTGCAAGCAATGCTGTTTCCTTTTTTATAACAGTTCCTTAAATCCTTTCTCATGTAGCATTTCCTACATACATGACATGATAGAAATAGCTCTGTATACAGAGAGGACGATTTACCCTCATGGAGAACAGCTTCTCATTTTACCTTTTTCAGACTATACAGAAAAAAAATACAAAGTTACCATTCTCATTTACAGCAGACTCCCGGATGATATGAGATTTAATAGGTTCCAATATCTGTTTACATTGCAGTTACAGCCTACGCCTGGAAACTCTCATCCTGAAGAAGGATTTCCAGCCCGCTATCGTGTCTCTGCTCTCAGCAGCAAGAGAATTAAAAACAGCCGCCGATGGTAAAACCTCTCATTGTTCTTTGTGTTTAGAAAAAGGATGAGATTAGTCAGCTCTCTATACCTACCTGATTGCTATCTCTATGTCTACACACCTGTACAGCTTGAGGACTCCATACCATACCATGTGGCTATTGTTATATATAGTATTGCCCCACCACCATGAACACTCACATGGAGCGGGGACAAAGTGATGGTGTAAGAAAAAAGGCTGCAATGTCAGTGTATGATAGACTAATAATGTATCCGATATTATTAGCCATTTTGTATTGTGTTACATATTCTTTTACATTTAGGTCCATACCTATTTGGACAGGGACAACTTTTTTCTAGTTTTGGTTCTGTACGTTACCACAATTAATTTTAAATGAAACAACTCAGATGCAGTTGACCTGCAGACTTTCAGCTTTAATTCAGTGGGTTGAACAAAAAGATTGTATAAAAATGGGAGGAAGTAAAGCTTTTTTTACATATTCACTTCATTTTAGGGGCTTAAAAGTAATAAAGTAATTGGACAATTGACTCAAAGACTATTTCATAGGCTGGTGTGGGCAATTCCTTCATTATGTCATTATAAATTAAGCAGATAAAAGGCCTGGACTTGATTTGAGGGGGGTGTTTGTATGTGGAAGATTTTGCTGTGAACAGACAACATGCGGTCAAAGGAGCTCTCCAGGTGAAACAAGCCATCCTTAAGCTGCAAAAACAGAAAAAACCTATCTGAAAAATTGCTAAAATATTAGGAGTGGCAAAATCTACAGTTTGGTACATCATGAGAAGGAAACAAAGCACTGGTGAACTCAGCAACGCTGAAAGACCTGGACGTCCACGGAAGACAACAGTGGTGGATGATGGCAGAATCATTTATATGGTGAAACCCCTTCACAACAGCCAACCAAGTGACAACACTCTCCAGGAAGTAGGCGTATTGATATCCAAGTCTACCATAAAGAGAAGACTGCATGAAAGTAAATACAGAGGGTGCACTGCAAGGTGCAAGCCACCCATAAACCTCAAGAATAGAAAGGCTAGATTGGACTTTGCTAAAAAAACATCTAAAAAAGCCAGCACAGTTCTGGGAAAACATTCTTTGGACAGCTGAAACCAAGATCAACCTTTACCAGAATGATGGCAAGAAAAAAGTATGGAGAAGGTGTGGAATAGCTCATGATTGAAAGTATACCACATCATCTGTAAAACATTGCCGAGGCAGTGTGATGGCTTGGGCGTGCATGGCTGCCACGGCACTGGGACACTAGTGTTTATCCATGATGTGACACAGAAGCAGCCGAATGAATTCTGAGGTGTTCAGAGACATACTGTCTGCTCAAATCCAGCTAAATGCCGTCACATTGATTGGGAGGTGTTTCATAATACAGATGGACAATGACCCAAAACATAGAGCCAAAGCAACCCAGGAGATTATTAAAGCAAAGAAGTGGAATATTCCTGAATGGCCAAGTCAGTCACCTGATCTGAACCCAATTGAGCATGCATTTGACTTGTTCAAGACTAAACATCAGGCAGAAAGGTCCACAAACACACAGCAAACTGCAGTAAAGGCCTGGCAGAGCATTAAAAAGGAGGAAACCCGGCATCTGGTGATGTCCATGAGTTCAAGACTACAGGCTGTCATTGCCAGCAAAGGGTTTTCAACCAAGTATTGGAAATGAACATTTTATTTTCAGCTTTTTAATTTGTCCAATTACTTTTCAGCCCCTGAAATGAAATGATTGTGTAATAAAAAGGATTTAGTTCCTCACATTTTTATGCAATTTTTTGCAAATTTTTTTTGTTCAATCCACTGAATTAAAGCTGAAAGTTTGCAGTTCAACTGCATCTGAGTTGTTTGTGTGTGGTAATGTACAGAACCAAAATTAGAAAAAAGTTGTCCCTGTCCATGTATGTCCATGTATTTATGGACCCAACTGTATTTCTTCCACATTCCTTATGTTCTACAAAAAAAAAAAACAATGTGAAAAAATTATAGAAAAAACAAAACATATAAATATACAAGAAGGTAAAACTGGGCAGGTTATGGTCCTAGAGATCCAACCTCCAGGGGGTCTCCACTGACCCAATACAAAACACGGGAGAACCATCACAGGACAGAAAGTGTTTCCATGCCTCCACCACTCATCCCAACGATAGGGACTCCGTTCTTTATAGTGTGTGGAGCCGTGAAATCCCTGTATTCTGGAGTGGTCCATGCTGTTTTATGGCCTCATCAGGGTGCAGGATTGGAGGTCATCAAACTTTAGGAACTGTCCACAAATGAAGGGGATTAAACCCCGGCACGTCACCCTCCCTCTTATCCTCCATCTCATCCTCCAACTTCCTCCTCACTGTCCTTTCCATTGAAGCTGGTTATGATAACCCAGAGACTTCACCAGATGGAATTGGCACTAATTGGAAAAGTCTCTCTATCTTTCTGCTTTCTTTACAGAGCTGCTGCATTGCTCAGAATTACATTTCATCCTGAAGTTGGTGCTGAAAGCGGGAAACTTTATGAACGCTGTAAGTGTCAAGCTTTCTGATTCTGTATATTTATATAATGACGTGGACTGTAGTTTATAATTTCACAAAACTCTGACACTAAATCTGATCTATCAGATAAAGAAATGGTGACAGGTCCTCTTTACAGGTGACACATATACCATTCACATAGTAAGGAAGTAGAGACCATTCACTGAGCACAGCATGTGCAGCCAGAGCTTAGTAAATAGGGTGGGGCTGTGCTCCCTTGCTAGAATGATTGTGTATTCTAAGGATAATAGACCCCTTGCTGTGTTTTCTTGCTCTTGTCTTCATCTTGTGACCCATGCTTGTGTTTTTACAGGGCGGATATGCAGGGAATGCGGCTGGTTTTCGTGTGTCATCTCTGCTCAAACTTGCTGACACCAAAGCCAACAAACCCGGGATGAATCTTTTACATTTCGTAGTCATGGTATGTGAATGGAGAGACAAAGGATTGGGACCCCAGAGAGGTGACACCAAACAGGAAGCAGACAATGGGGGACACAATTGTTTGTCTTATGTGTGAGACTAAAGAGACATTTCTCATAATTCTGTACTTGTCATATGGAATCCTCTGTACTCTGTCATAGTGGTCTCCCTTATCTTTCACCATTTCTTTATACAAGATAGACCCATTTCACCTTAATGTGAGTCTGGGGCATGCAAAAGTGGCCCTTTAGTCAATTTTTATGCATGCCTAAAATGCTAGTTGCAGCTGCAGCTTCATGATGTAGGACCCATGTCCCTCTTATTACACCTGTCAGAAATCTGCCTTTTGTCTACATGTTCTCTATAAAAGCAAAACACGATTGGTTTGCTGGTGTTATCATTGTTTTTTTTTTATTCTGACACAGGAAGTCCAGAAGAAAGACCCAAAATATCTCTCATTTGCAGACACATTAAAGCATGTGCAAAGTGGCAGCAGGTAGGTGACCCTTAAGAGGAATATTTTATGTTAAGGATAGCTTTGGATAAAGTTTTTTTTTTTTTAAAGTTTGGAGGAAGTTTTTTTATTGCTGTTTGTGATTTCATTGGTGGGATTTTTCCTAACTTCCTGTCCTAGTTGCAGCGGTGCAATAAAAATGGGGAGCAGTTGTCACCTGAACAGGAAGACACAGATATCAACAAACCATTGTTAGGAATTCTCACCACATTGGGGGTATTTTTCTATCACTTCCTATCCTGACAGATCTCGACTTTTCCTGATAGGCTGTCTGAAGAAAACTTATTGGAGGAATTTGATAAGCTTCAATTGCGGGTGACAACAATGCGGAAGAATCTGTTTGCACCAGAGCAACGAGAGCTGAGACAACAAATGGAGGAATTCTTGGAGGTAAAATCACCTCAATTTGTTGTCTGTTTTATGTGTTCAACTTAAACCCAGCAATCATACAAGAACAAAAACAACCCGGGCTGCAATACTCTCCTATGTTCTGGAGCTGTCCCCAATCAGAATTTGATTCGACCCGCTTTCTGTGGGTGCCATAGACCAGCCCTTCGGGGGTATGACCCCAGTGTACAAGGCTATTGGTACATTATGGAAGGATGAGGATAATGATCAGATTTTCTCACAATATTTCCAGGTTGATATTTGCAGAGGGTTTGATTTTCTCTTTGCCTCCACTCTGCTGACCCGTCTGAGGTTCTGCTTCTCATCAGCCGTCATCGCTGTATATATAAGCGTGTGCCCAGAAAGTCATGGGACAGAAACAGCCAATAGGAAGCCTTGTATAGATTTACTAAACATAGACTCGTCGGGTGGTATAAATACTCTTATATATACTTTATATGAACAACAACCAGAGCCCAAAATACAGCTCACAGACCTAATCCAGGGCATAAATCCATCGGACTCTGTATATTACATGGGGAAAAGTCTGAGGAACCCCAACCAGAACACTTAGGTCAGCTTGGATCACATCCCAATCTATAACCATGGAGCGTGATACAGAGTTGCTCCCTATAGTCTTTAAAAAGTAGTTTTACCCCCTCCTCCCATGTCCCTAATTATTGTAGAGTAACCCCAAATAATTAATATGAGGTTGTCCCCCTATACAAACCTCCACTCTGAGAAGACCTGGCTTACCATTCCAATCCATCCCTAAGGTGTTCAGTGGGGTTGAGGTCCAGGCTCTGTGCAGGACACTCAAGTTCCTCCACACCAAACTGGTGGCCCCATGTCTTCATAGAGCTGGCTTTGTACCCCGGGGTACAGTCATGGGGGAACAGAAAAAGGTCTTCACCAAACTGTGACCACAAGGCTGGAGGAACCCATTGGTCTAAAAGGTTTAATGTTTGACCTTTCACTGGAAACATCTGAACCCAACCATGGAGAGGATCCTCAGACTTTTGACCATTGGGACCAGAAATGTCTACATTGTCATTGTATGATGGAGGAATAACATGATCCTTCACTGGGGACAACTGGTCTCCATCATTTGGGGAGGTGTCCTCCATACATATGGGCATATAGGAAGGTGTGATGTTGGGTGAGAAGATCTGGCTCACCATTCCAATTCGTCCCAAAAGTGATCAGTAGGGTTGGGGTCAGGGCTCTGTGCAGGACACTTGAGTTCTTCCACACCAAACTGGTGACCCCATGTCTTTATGGAGCTGGCTTTGTACCCGGGGGCACAGTCATGGGGGAACAGAAAAGGGTCTTCACCAAACTATGACCGCAAGGCTAGAAGAACCCATTGGTCTACAAGGTCCCATGTTTGGCTCTTCACTGGAATCATCTGAACTCAACCATGGAGAGGATCCTTAGACTTTTGACCATTGGGCCCAGAAATGTCTACATTGTCTTTGTATGCTGGAGTATTAAGATGATGCTTCACTGGGGACAGCTGGTCTCCATCATTTGGGGAGGTGTCCTCCATACATATGGCCATATAGTTAGGTGTGATGTTGGGTGAGAAGACCTGGCTCACCATTCCAATTCATCCCAAAGGTGATCAGTATGGTTGGGGTCAGGGCTCTGTGCAGGACACTCGAGTTCCTCCACACCAAACTGGTGACCCCATGTCTTTATGGAGCTGGCTTTGTACCCGGGGACACAGTCATGGGGGAACAGAAAAAGGGTCCTCATCAAACTGTGACCACAAGGCTGGAAGAACCCATTGGTCTACAAGGTTTAAAATTTGACCTTTCACTGGAAACATCTGAACCCAACCATGGAGAGGATCCTCAGACTTTTGACCATTGGGACCAGAAATGTCTTTGTATGATGGAGGATTAACATGATCCTTCACTGGGGACAGCTGGTCTCCATCATTTGGGGAGGTGTCCTCCATACATATGGCCATATAGTTAGGTGTGATGTTGGGTGAGAAGACCTGGCTCACCATTCCAATTCATCCCAAAGGTGTTCACTAGGATTGAGGTCAGGGCTCAGGACACTCGAGTTCCTCCACACCAAACTGGTGACCCCATGTCTTTATGGAGCTGGCTTTGTACCCGGGGGCACAGTCATGGGGGAACAGAAAAGGGGCTTCACCAAACTGTTACCACACGGCTGGAAAAATGCAATTGTCTGCAATGTCTTTGTATGATGGAGGATTACCAGGACCCTTGACTAGTGACACCTAAACTCCATTATTGGATGAAGGCACATACATGGTCATGGTCCTCAATACATTTGACCCTAAAGGTCAGTGTGATGGTCCTCATATGTGTGACCCAAAAAAGTAGAGATCGCATTGAATATATAGGGCAATAGAGAGATACAGATTATAGAAGTATACCCTGTGGGGGATTTTGGTTCTGCTCATTTCATCTGTGGCCCCTGTGTACTCAGGATTTGTGGTTTATCTGATGATGTCAGTCAGATTCTATGAGAATTATTGTGCTGATACGATCTGCCCACAAGAAGCACATTTCCCGACATCCTTCCCCAAACATTCTCATACGGATCATCCTCTGGATTGCTTTTCTTATTTCTGTTCTCCGGAAACACAGATGTGGCATGAAATTTGGCCGGGGTTCGTCTCCTGATTATTATTACGCTTTCTGTTCGGCAGTTTTCTACTTAAAGAGAAATTTCATATTATTTATGCACTTTATAAAAAAGCTGAAATCAAATTTGACATGAAATCATTGTGTGAGCAGCAATCCAATCACATATTGATGTACAGTGCATGACATCTCTGGGCCTGGGAAGTGTATCATTTATCTGCTCTTGTATCGCCCCCTGTGGGATGAACAAGGATTTACAGAGTACTGGCATAATCTCAAAAACTGCAAACAGCAACCAGTGCAACAATCCCCAATCATATAACAATCAACAAATCCTAATGATAGAATCCTGCAGTTATATGAAAGTTAAATGATAGAATCCTGCAGCCCGGAAATGTTTGCTGTAATGTTTGCACACCTCTGCTTGCTAAATAAGTGTATATAACTTCTTTCTGGCTTCTGCCTGTGGTTAGGGTGCCATCACCATCCATATTATTAGATCCCTAGAAATTAGAGGTGGTTGAATAAATCTGACTCGGATCACAGCTGTCCTGACCACGGTTTGGAGTTTTGATTGAATATTACTATACTTGTCATGGACACCTGTGATCATCCAACGAGCCAATAACAGGTATAGTACCGCTCATTAAAAAAAAAAATCCAACCCAAGTGAAAATTTCTGTGTTCTGAGCACCTGTTTTGGAAATGCTGAATAGCCCAAAGCGTGTGTGACAACAAGCAACAATCCGGTACTGAGCTGCAGTTTGTCACCAGATTTGGGGTATTCAGCTCTCCCTGGGATCTGGTGACATCACCTCCTGCATTACAGAACCCCAGAGGGATGATACTGCCAGTAATTCCTTGATAATCCCCCAGGGGGCGATATCAGAGCAGATAAATGATACACCTCCCAAGTTCAGAGACTTCAATTTCTATTGCTTTATCCATAGCTGACTGCTATCTGCCCATCTGGAATTTACCTGACCTGTAGCACGTCAATCATGTCTCCTTTTCTCATTTCTGAAGTTATCTAAGGGTTTCAATCTCATTTCTAATCTCAGTGCACAGAAATAGAAATATGCCATCCTCCGAGATAGTGAATGTTATTTATACACAAAGTCATGTGATCACCGTGCCATAATAAACATGCAGATCACATGATCAGGAGCTGGGAAATCCGTGATCAAGTTAAAGTAGAACTAAACCAAAATATAAAAAAATCACAATTACCTTTAACCCCACAGATCCCTCGTTCGTATTGGACCATTCCTTGATCTAGTTGCACGCCTGGTGCCACCATCTTTGGTTTCCTTCTTATTTCTTTTGCTATGTCACCCTATCTCTTGCGAGATTGGCATGTCTTTCCCCTTAGTGAAGGAAAATGCCCCTTCTGCCCATGCCCCGGGATATGTGATGGAGGAATCCCTGGAGGCTCTGCCATCCCATTCATCCAGATGGAAAAGGAAAAACATTGAGTTTAGGTCTGCTTTACATCCATTTCATTCTCTTTTCATCCATTGTATCATTTCATTTTGTATCATTCATCATTTCATTCATTGTATTAGGCATCCTGCAAGAGATCCACACACTACAAGAAGGGATAATGAATGATGGCAGTGATACAATTTGATACATTGTATACATTATGTCTATGAACTTACAGTGTGTTAATGTGTTTTTTTTTTTGCTGTCAGTATGCAGAGGAGCAATTGCAGGAAGTTCAGAAGGAGATGGAGGAACTGCAGAGCTCCAAGCAGAATCTGGCGGAGTTTCTGTGTGAGGACGAGGACACCTTTCACCTGGAGGAGTGCTGCAGAATATTCTGGTCCTTCTGTCTGAAGTTTCAGATGGCCATCAAGGTGAGAAAGTGAAAAATGGTAGAGAGACGATGGAGGGGGGGGGGGGGGGGGGGGGGGTGACATTAGTACTGGGGATAGAGTAACAGGGAGGAAATATTTCTTCACAAATCATTACTGAGATTCTTTTCCAGATTGTTTAATAATTTACCAAAATGCAGATTTCATCCAAAGTCAGAGATTGTTCTTTTTAGAGGAGAGAAGGGTTCAATATTTTAGGAAGACTTGCTATCACTTCTATAAATGCAGCAGAAAGTGAGAGAAAATACCTTCAGATTGAAGGAACTGCCCTATTACATTATTGTCACCGGAGGTTCCATTTAGAGCAGGGGTGTCGAACTCTGGCCGGATGGCCAAATCTGGCCCTCAAGGTCCTTTTCTTGGCCCCCCAAAGAATTCTGAAAATGAACTACATCTGGCCTGCCCGCCCACGTTATCACCTCACATCATCATTTTCAATACATGCAATACATAGACATTATTCCTGTACACCCATCATGTGATACAAAGCCTAGGCAATGATCACATGGTGCCTGACTACCGGGGGCATTGTGTTTGTTTCAATTAGAGACTGCATAGTGTAACATTTAGTGTCAGGCAAATTTGTGATGTGAGAGGATGAACAACAGCCTGCATAGATAGATAGAAATTAGTCTTTTCAACCCTAAAGTGTTGGTAGAGGGGTTTGCTTTTGTTAGTTATGGATGAAGTAGTTAACTTCCTCAATTTTTTCAATAAATTTTAAGTTTGGCCCCGACTTGGTCTAAGTTTTTAATTTCAACCCACTGTGCATTTGAGATTGACACCCCTGATTTAGAGGATTCCCTTTATTTTCAGTCTGAGAGACAATAAAAATAGCAATAAAAACCTAACAGGGGGTCTGAACCTTTCACACTTTATTCCAAAGAGAAAGTAAATATTAAAAAAGAGGTTTTAGTAAGAATTAAGGGTTAAAGAAAGAATTGGGGTTAGAAATGAGGTTAAGGGTTTAGAGTAAAAAATTGGGGATAGGGTTAAGGATACAGTTGATATTAGAATTAAGATTAGAATCAGAGTTAAGATTGGGGTGGAAGTTAGAGGAAAAATTCGGGTTAGAGTTGGGGTTAGAGTAAGAATAAAGGTTGGTATTAGGCTTACAGTTGGGGTTAGAATTAAGGTAAGAAGTAGAATCTTGTTTAGGGCTAGCGTAAGATCTAGGGTTTAAGTTAAAACTAGGGTTGAAAACTAAGGTTAGAATTGGGGTTAGAGTTGGTGTTAGGTTAGGTTTAAATTAGGATAAAGGTTGGGGTTAGAGTGTTAGAGTTGCAGTTGAGGATAAAGGATAAGGGTTAGAGTTAGAATTTAAATTAAAATTAGGGATGGGGTTATGGGTTAGTATTAGGGTTAGGGCTGTGGTTAGACTATAATGAGAATTAGGGTTATGAATGGGGTTATATTAGGGTTACAGATAGGGTTAGAATCAGGGTTAGGGCTAGAGTAAGAATAAAGCTACGTACACACTTCCAATTATTATCGTTGGAAAACGAACGACGAACGATCCTGCACGATATCTACGAACGATCGTATAGCACCGATCCTGCACATAGAGATAACGACACGATCGTTCGTAGATATTGTACACACAATAGATACGATCGTTTGAGCGATAGAGGAACTATGTGCACGACAGGAAAGTGAACGAACGTTCGTTCATTACGCATGCTCAGATCATGGACGATCAACGAACGACCGTACACACGAACGATGTTCAACGATCGTCGTCCAATCCGATCCGCCGGTCCGGTCGTTCGTTTCCAACGACTTTCCTCGTTCGTCGGCGTCGTTGGTTACTTTTTTTAAGAACGATTTTTGCCCAATCGATCGTTCGTCGTTCGTTTAGAACGATAAAAATTGGAAGTGTGTACGCACCTTTAGGGTTAGATTTGGGGTTAGATCTAGGGCTAGTGTTGAGGTTAGGGTTATGATTAGGGTTAGAATCAGTGTTAGGGTTGGGGTTAAAGTTAGAGGAAGAATTACTGTTAGAATTAGGATGAAAATCAGGGTTAGAATTAGCAGTAGGGTTGGGGTTAGAATTAGGATTAGAATCGTGGTTAGAGTAAGATTTAGGGGTTGGAAGTGGGGTTTTTGTTAGAATTAGGGTTAGTGTTGGGGTTTTATTTAGGGTTACAGTTGGGGTTGGAGTAAGATTTAGGTTTAGGCTATGTACACACGTCAGATTATCCTCAGTTGATACGAGCTATTGGGTTGGTATCGGATGAGAATCTGATGTGTGTGCAGCCGCCGTCTGACGTTCTTCATAGATTCATCCTGGCAGATCCACGAACAACAGAAGGTAAACAACTGCAATGGAAGTGAAGGGAGAGAGCAGAGCGGGGTGCTACTTCACACTGTGTGTACAATGCTCATTCATGCATTGTTCAGTTTTTTATCATTGGAAAGAAAGATAAAAAAATCTAACTTGTGTATGTAGCCTTATTGTTGGAGTTAAAATAAAGTTAGGATTAGGGTTATATTTAGGGTTCCCCCTGGTGTTCAGGTAATTTTACACTCTGCTTTCCTTATCTTTTTTACTTGCAGAAGTTCAATAAATGTTCACCGCAGGACAAATCAGAAACTTTTATTTTCAGTGAAATTTCTGATCCCTTGGTTGTGAACGCTGTGGATTCACAGGAGAATTTGTTGTATTATCTCTCTTATAGTCGGTGAATCTTTGATTGGTGTGGAGATCCTGATAACACAATATGAACCCCCTTGTATGATATTCATTCCTCATTCCCTATAATCTGACCCGCACAGCACATGCCAGGTACTCACAGCTGCTGGTCTGCGGCTTCACTTTAATTCATAGCCGCTAACACAGCAAACAAATAGCTTGTTGTGAATCGTACAGCCCAGTCATTGATGTGAAGTACAGCAAGGAGTTAACTTTGCAATATTTGCTGCCTGCCTCTCATTTCCTTTTCTATCACCATTATCCCAGCATTCACAAAGCTTCACCCTGATTATTATTCATCAGTAACACACTATTCATCCATTCATTCACACACAAGGAACACAACTCATGGGTGTAACTTGCAGCAGAAGCGAGATATTGTGCAGTCATGCAGCACCATGTTTGTACATAGCTACTCTGATGGGAAGATCATATCAAAGCGTTATATGGCTGCTTATTATTATTTACAGACAATACAATATTGTATAGATCATGGTGATACATTTCCGCTTTATTCTGATCTATACAATTCACCGATTGATCAGATACATTGCTTTTTTTGTCCATAGTGTGAATCCTTATATCTATACATCAGCAGGTCTGTTATGATGTTTCCTGGCACACAACTTTAAGCAGGTTTTTGTGAATCTGATGCAAAGTTTTCACCTAACAAAACTTCTTGTTACAAGATGACAACGCTATGCCTCAGCTTCACAATTACCAGCAGGGTTGTCAGCCTGTCACATGGTCTCCTGGAGCTGGCCAATGGGTTAGAGGCATGCAAAATCCTGATAGGAAGACAAGGTTTTGCTGATTTCAAGAATAACCAGGCTGTAAAAAGGAAGTGCTATTATTGGGTAAGAAACTTTGTAACTGATTCTCAAAAACAATTTTCCTTAAGAAAACGGTATACAGTAAGACAAGATGTCACATTCCTAGCCTCTGACTGGACAGTAAAAAGAGAAGAAGAAGAATGATGAGCTTATATCTGTCAGTCTGCTCTCTCCTCCTAAAGATTTCCCTTGACTTCCTGTTGTGTCACTGAAACAGAAAGTTGGAGAATATTCTCTCCAGTGGTGATTTAGGGAGTAATGGCCTAGAACTTTATGTATACCTCTTAGGGTTAATTCCCATTAGTTCTAACATTTTGTGTCCCCTCTTTCAGGAGAACAAAGTCCGTGAACTAGAAGAACAAAGGCGTCAGCAGTGGGAAAGGAAACGTTTGCAGAAGAGGCATTCAATGGCCACCTGTGGTTCCTTGGAGGCTCGCCAGGCTGTGGATGACCTGGAACTTACCTTGGAAAGGAACCTCCAGAATCTGCGCCGGACTCCCAGCCTGCGCGTGTGTAGGATGCGCTCTCTTGGCTCGTACAGTCCCAATCCCTACGTTCCTCAAAGTGAACAACGAGAGCGGATCCAAGTGTACTGTGACCAAAAGAATGCCGAGCAGATGAGGGAAATGTCCCAGCGAGTGTTACGGCAACAGATGGAGTATAAAAGCTCCATCAGTCCTCATTCAGGACCTACAACCAACTTTTTTCCAGAATCAAAAATTCCTACAAACTCATCTAGCCAATCGGCAGACAAATCTGATGGTAAAATCTCACCAGCCAAGGACAGAACTGAAATTCCTCATTTGTTGCTTGAGATAGAGGATGTGGAGTCTCTTGATGAAGCCCAAAGTCAACCTGTCCGTGGAGAGACCCAACAAAAGCCACCGCACAGCCAGCTGAGGGATCAGTGCATGCCGATACTTCCAGGCATCCCATTATCTTCCAAGGTTGAAATATGTACACAGACTGAAATAACAGATCTGACAGAGTCGTCATTGGACCATTCAGGACTTGACATTTCAGGAGGATCCCAACACTTCTTGGAGGCAGCAAAGCCCAGACCACCATTCGGCCATCTTATAACTTCAAAAGGAACCAATCAATCGCCTTTAGATCTGAATTGTTATAATGAACAGTCACCATGCCAATCTAAATCCTCTATTCTAATAGCCGCCAGCCAGTCACTAACTCACCCCATGTTGGAAATGCATTACCAAATGCCACTAACATCTCTACCAAATATCACCAGACAAGGAATGTTCCCACAATGTACCTGTGGGGTGATCATTGAGGAACCCAACGCTGGGCTTGAAACTCAGCAACCACAGGCACAGCCTACAATTCCTCCATACCCATCCAAGTTAGAGACATTTAAACCAACACATTCCGACCCCCAGAATTTCACCCAATCCTCCATCAAACCTCCTGAGTGTAGTAGAATACCACCAATAAAGCCAAACGGCCAAGCATTGAATCAGCAGGAAACCCTGACCTGGAATGAGCAGAGAGATCTTCCAGATTCACAGATTTCCAAGCAACTACCAGACAAGGAATTGTTTGCCAATAAATCCCAAACACAAGATCAGTCTGCTGTAGATTTGTTAGATTTGGAATCACTGTGTCTTTCTGCACCCAGAACTTCCAGGCTTCCAGGGAATGGTACCATATCTGAGGCTCCTGAACAACCACCAGCATCAAATATACCTAAGGCCAGGCAAGCGTCCTCAGATCTGGATTCTGCTATACAATCAGATGGTCAACCTGACTCAGAGACATTGTCCCGGCCTGCATATGTCTCAGAAGAACAGCTCCGACCCGTAGCTTCCATAACCACCTTCAACCAGCACAAATTAGGACATTTTAGGCAGATCTCCACTTTGAATATAACCAAACCTTCCACAGAAACATTGACGCCAGACGAGTCTGAGACTTTGCCCCATACACTGATCCATCTTCATCCTGAAGATGATTCTCCTAGACAATCAGCACTGAAAATTCCCAAACAATATTCTGTAAAATCATTTAAACAAACTCTGGTAAAATCTGCTCCAAAGAACCCCAGGCAGTCAGTAGCCCCAGCCGTACCTCCAAAGTCCAATCCATCATTAATCCAGACAAGATCCGAGAGTAGCAATCCAAATCAACCTAAAGCTGAGCTCTCCAGAATATCCAAACCTGGATGCTTTATGTCACGTATAAAACATGTGGAACATTTGTCAGTCAAGCAGCCAACTAAAGATATAAACGGCCAGGTACCACAGAATGTTGTAGAACCACAACATGAAGCATGGAGGGGGCCACAACATCAGGACATGGAATATAATTACTGTGCAAGGGGTTCCATACATCGGGAGGCTCCAAATCCTTGCTCCAAGTGGAAGAGAGAGCTAAGAAAGGCCTCTGAAAATGCAGATGGTTGTAGAGTGGAATTAAAGGTCGAGAACAGCAATATGGAACATCATAATGACAATACTGAGCAGAAGGCTGCAGATAACCCCAAAAACTCAGCACTGGGCAGAAATGGCAGCAATGCCTCCAAGAAGGTAAAAAATGACCTTGGAATGAGGAAAGTCCTAAACAAAGATGGGACCCTGGGATCTATCAGTTCCTCCAAACCACCTGCTTCAACCAAGCAGCAAACCACAGAAACCACTGAGAGTAAAATACCCCAAAAACCAAGCGCCAGATCAACAAAACCACCCTTAACGAAAACAATGGGGGGGTTGAAAGAGAAACGAGATCGTCCACGTTCTAACAGCACCGACTCGGGTAAATCGGAACGCAGAAACAGTCCCATGGTGACTAGACATCCGGCAGTCGAAAGCCCCGGGCATTGCACCGAGCAGGTCAAGGAGCCGGTGTGGCCATCGAAGAAAAACAATTCTGTAGCACGAGTGGCCATACATGTCATTAAGCACTATGAGGTCAACTCCACCCTGACACGGGGCTCAAGAAGCCCCTATCTGACAACACACCCAGTATGGAGGTGAGAAGGGGGAGATGGGGATGAATATCATATGGTAGCATGGAAGAATTTGTGGCCGGTTGTAGAGCACTTGGACCAAGGCGAGGGAGAAGCACCCTACATATTGAACAATGTTCTAGAAAGGGAAGTGTCTTTATTTCAGGAACTCCTTAGATATATGAGCAGTGGGGTAGTTATGACGGGCCTTCCCTAAGGCTGTATACGACCCGCATGCTATGGGGAAGTCAGTATGAGGAACAGATACTAACTCTGAATTGTATGTGAGAGACCCAACACTACCACACAAGCCGGCACCAAGACTGAGACCAAGGTACTTTGTAGATGACTGACTCTCCTTATTATATAAACCCAGGGGAATGAGATTCTATTTATTCACAAATCGTTCTGCAATGTATTTATTGTTCTTTGTAACCTGGAGGGGAAAATTCATGTTCATTCTATTGGTGGGGTTTTATGGTATTTTAGGGAAGACGAGGAGCGAACATCCTCCATGTTTCTGTTGTCTTATTGGCCGGGTTTTCCTATGACTGATCAGCTGATTGTAGAAATGAATGTTTATTGTGACATTTCCTCTTTTATTTCTTGTACACGGCGTGCTGTGATTTCTCATAAAGTCATTTACTACATTCTGATTTGTGTTGTGTTTGACCGCTTCATGGCATTGATTCTGCTAATTCGGTCTATGGCGAGCAGTCTGCGGATTGTAGTCCTATGGAGAGTCTCTGTTACCCTGGGTGTCACTGGCAGCAAATGCTCAGAATACCCCCATGGGCATACATTGTACCTATGTATGGGGGTAACATCAACCCTAATTTAAGTTGATCTAGGGAAAAGGGTGAATACGCAGATGAAATAGATTGGATGTGTCCATCAGGCCATCCAATGCTTACACAGCCCTGGAAGACTGGACATTTGCCGGGAAGGTTTTACGGTAAGGAAAACTGCACAATTGCCCCCACCACACCTTCTACCAATTGGCATATTCACAGGAAATCAGCTGACCTGACTTTTCTCTGCTGGAGTGAAGCAACCCAGCCTGGTCACTGCCCCGCCCCAGCTTGTGATTGGACACAGCTGCTCCTATTGATCCTTGCTCACATTCCTTGCCCAAACCTGTGCATGCAGCACATATTGGCCCCTAATGTTGTCCCAGGCTGAGCTCTGCTCATACAGAGGGTTGTAATGGGCTGACATACGTACAAGAGGGTAACCATACACAAAACACTTATTTATAACAATTTATCTGTGTTTGTTGGAGTTTAATATTTGACTGTAATCCATTATAAGGAAACATTTTATATTTGCATGTAGAGATAATTAGACAATACAATGAGTTCTTTTTATAAAGTGTTGAATCTATCAGCCAATTATAATCAGTCTAAACTGAATTCTGATTGGTTGAAGAGATTTATAAAACATATTGATGTTATTGATTGTATAATATATTGAACAATCCCAGTGGATGGGTGAGGGGATAGATGGGGTCGTCTTATTATCTGGCTGTGACAATTGGGGGCCACGTAGCGCCGGCTTCCCGGAGTCTGTGAATTGAGGTGAGTTTTGCCCCATATTAAATCTGCCCTAAATATGAATAATATTATGGGCGGGGGGCACTTTTATTTTTTGGCAAGACCAGAGTTCAGTTTTAGGGTTTTCTATGTAATATGCTTTGTGGTGTCACTTCTGGCCATCATTGGACTCCCTCTCATTATTTTGGGATATTTGTCCCCAAATCATCCCTCAATCTCCTTTTATTGGCTGGTAAATAAATTCCATCTGTTGCTCTGCAATAATCCTAGGCGAGGAGAGAAATAGTTTATTGCTGAATAGGAGGACTTTAAATGATCATAATGTCTCTAGGACTGATCTGATTGGCTCCCGTAGATTATCCAGTCCCAGGATAGGGCAATAAGTAGATAATTACCCCACATTACCCTGAGTTGGATGACATTTATTTTGCTCCATGCTTTAAGAAGCGACATTTTAGGCATAAGTTGTAGTGATAGTGACAACAAGGTACCATGTCTGTGTTGAAATGACCAGTAGTAATGCACATGTAAGAGGGTGCACAATTGGGAATCAGGGTCAGAGCATTGTCATCCTATAACAGGAAGTGCCTAAACAAAAAGCTTCATGGAAGGATCACCAGGAATTATTTTATTAAAGGTTGAAGTTTAAAATAAATTAAAATGAGAAGAGGTTCAGTTATAAAATAATGAATCTGATATAGATATCCAAGGTTTTCAGGTGGTTTGGGAAAAAAGGATCCTTAAGGAAACAAATGGGTTGAATTATAGAGACAAAGTTTAAATAAATGGGCCAGAATTTAATATCATCTATGCAAATCATGTCCATATAAATTGCTGCTCTGTTGTTTGATCATCATGATATAAAATCTTCCTAATAAATCTCCTGGCTGCATCCACCTGAAATACAGACCCCGTATTCCAGCCGCCCCTCGTTTCCTGTACACGGAGATGTTTGGTCTGTAGAAATCTGGCAGCAGTTTATTCTATTTCCAGACTTCTGTAGAATACAAAGTGCGATTTGTTTATCTAACGCGTTTCATACAAACACAACAGCGGCTCCCTCCCAGAACTCCATTGTTTGTGCTGTGTAAGCTGTTATTTTTACTTCTCATCTCTGCACAAAGTCACCGCTCTGCATTGCAGCTCCACAGAAATGATTCACACATGAATTTACTCATTAAACAGCTGGCCAAGTCATGGCTTCTTCTCTCCTGGGGAAAGATCAAAACTAGAAAGTTCCCTACTGAATTTAGAAAAAAAGTTTCCACTGACTAACAGCGCTCCGAAAACCAGCAAATGTTAGATAGGCATCACAGAGGGAACATGGACAGGGGAAGAAGAGGGGTCAGGAGGACAACCATGATCAGTGGGAAGGCCAAGGTGAGAAGAAGAGCAATGATATGGAAGAGAGCCATGGTCAGGAGAAGAATGAAGGTCAGGAGGACAACCATGATCAGAGCCATGGTCAGGAGGGGAGCCATGGTCAGAAGAAGAGCCATAGTAAGGTGGAGGCAATGGTCAAAAGAAGAGCCATGCTCAGGAGGAAAGCCATAGTCAGGAGGAGAGCTATAGTCAGGAGAAGGCAATGGTCAGATGGGGAGCCATGGTCAGAAGAAGAGCCATAGTAAGGTGGAGGCAATGGTCAAAAGAAGAGCCATGGTCAGGAGAAGAATAAAGATCACGAGGACAACCATGATCAGAGCCATGGTCAGAAGAAGAGCCATAGTAAGGTGGAGGCAATGGTCAGAAGAAGAGCCATGCTCAGGAGGAAAGCCATAGTCAGGAGGAGAGCTATAGTCAGGAGAAGGCAATGGTCAGAAGGGGAGCCATGGTCAGGAGGAGAGCTATGGTCAGAAGAAAAGCCATAGTAAGGTGGAATCAATGGTCAGAAGAAGAACCATGGTCAGGAGGAGAGCTATGGTCAGGAGAAGGCAATGGTCAGAAGGGGAGCCATGGTCAGGAGGAGAGCTATGGTCAGAAGAAGAGCCATCGTAAGGTGGAGGCAATGGTCAGAAGAAGAGCCATGGTCAGGAGGAGAGCTAGGTCAGGAGGAGAGCTATGGTCAGAAGAAGAGCCATCGTAAGGTGGAGGCAATGGTCAGAAGAAGAGCCATGGTCAGGAGGAGAGCTATGGTCAGGAGAAGAGCCATGGTCAGGAGGAGAGCTATGGTCAGGAGGAGAGCCATGGTCAGGAGGAGAGCCACGGTCAGGAGGAGAGCCATGGTCAGGAGGAGAGCTATGGTCAGGAAAACAGCCATGATCAGGAGGAAAGCCATGGTCAGGAGAAGGCAATGGTCAGAAGGAGAGCCATGGTCAGGAGGAGAGCTATGTCAGGAGAAGGCAATGGTCAGAAGGGGAGCCATGGTCAGAAAGAGAGCTATGGTCAGGAGAAGGCAATGGTCAGAAGGAGAGCCATAATCAGGAGGTGAGGCATGGTCAGGAGAAGGCAATGGTCAGAAGAAAAGCCATAGTAAGGTGGAATCAATGGTCAGAAGAAGGACCATGGTCAGGAGGAGAGCTATGGTCAGGAGAAGGCAATGGTCAGAAGCGGAGCCATGGTCAGGAGGAGAGCTATGGTCAGAAGAAGAGCCATCGTAAGGTGGAGGCAATGGTCAGGAGGAGAGCTATGGTCAGAAGAGCCATGGTCAGGAGGACAGCCATGGTCAGGAGGAGAGCCATGGTCAGGAGGAGAGCTATGGTCAGGAGAAGAGCCATGGTCAGGAGGAGAACTATGGTCAGGAGGAGAGCTATGGTCAGGAAAACAGCCATGATCAGGAGGAAAGCCTTGGTCAGGAGAAGGCAATGGTCGGAAGGAGAGCTATGGTCAGGAGAAGGCAATGGTCAGAAGGGGAGCCATGGTCAGGAGGAGAGCTATGGTCAGAAGGAGAGCTATGTCAGGAGAAGGCAATGGTCAGAAGGGGAGCCATGGTCATAAAGAGAGCTATGGTCAGGAGAAGGCAATGGTCAGAAGGAGAGGCATGTTCAGGAGGGGAGGCATGGTCAGGAGAAGGCCATGGCCAGGAGGAGAATCCTCGTCAGGAGGTTGTAGCACACTGAGCTGTCATACCCAGTCAGAAAAAAAGTTCTAGGTTGTAGGCCATACCAGGGTCAGAAGGAAGTCACAGTCAGAAGAAGAGCAATGGTCAGAAGGAGGCCTTGGGCAGGAGAAGGCCATGGTCAGGATGGAATCCATGGTCAAGAGAAAAGCCATGGTAAAAAGAAGGTCATGGTCAGAAGCAGAGCCATGGTAAGGAGGGGAGCCATGGTCAGAAGTTGAGACATGGTCAGGAGGAGAGCCATAGTCAGCAGGTTGTAACACATTGAGTTGTTGAGTACCCAGTCAGAGAAAAGTTTTAGATTTTAGGCCATGTCAGCGTCAGGAGGACAATATGATGCAGAATCAGCATTGTAAGTCATAATCCGGAAGGCCAGGGTAATTTACAAATAAGCAGAAGCCATGCAAAAGTCAGAAATCAACATTACAATCAAGTAAAACAGCAATCTGAGTTGGAAGCAGGAGGGCAAAGTAGCGTCTCAGGAAGAGCTGAGGGCCAATCAGAGGAAACTCAGGCAATGCTAATGTAACTGGTTTGTGCTATGAAATGCATCACCCATTGGTACAATGTATTACATTTCTGTTCAAATTTTGTACCATGCAATTTTAGAAGATTGGTTGCCTTGTCTTTGCATAGCATATTAACATAAAAAACTATGCTACTGATCGGTCTCTGAAGAATTTGGTTTGCAACACTGTAGCCCCAGACCATCACCCCTTCATGAGCTTGTGGGACATTCCAGAACCATGGATATAATTACATAGACCAGGTCAGGTTTTGATGGTGGGGATTTGCCCCCATTGGAGAGGTCAGGTATTGATGGTGGGGATTTGCCCTATTGGGGAGGTCAGGTACTATTGGTGGGGATTTGCCCTCCTTGGTGAGGTCAGGTGCTGATGGTAGGCATTTGCCCCTGTTGGTGAGGTCAGGTACTGATGGTAAGAATTTGCCCCCTATTGATGATGTCAGGTACTAATGGCTGGGATTTGCCCCCATTGGTGAGGTCAGGTACTGATGGTGGGGATTTGCCCCCATTGGTGAGGTCAGGTACTGATGGTGGGGATTTGCCCCCCATTGGTGAGGTCAGGTACTGATGGCTGGGATTTGCCCCCTTTTGGTGAAGTCAGGTACTGATGGTGGGGATTTGCCTTTGGGGAGGTCAGGTACTGATGGTGGGGATTTGCCCCCTATTGGTGAGGTCAGGTACTGATGGTGGGGATTTGCCCCCTATTGGTGAGGTCAGGTACTGATGGTGGGGATTTGCCCCCTTTTGGTGAGGTCAGGTACTGATGGTGGGGATTTGCCCCCTATTGGTAAGGTCAGGTACTGATGGTGGGGATTTGCCCCCTATTGGTAAGGTCAGGTACTGATATTGGATGAGAAGACCTGGCTCACCATTCCAATTCATCCCAAAGGTGTTTAGTAGGATTGAGGTCAGGGCTCTGTGCAGGACACTCAAGTTCCTCCACACCAAACTGGTGGCCCCATGTCTTTATGGAGCTGGGGTAACAGAAAAGGGTCTTCACCAAACTGTGACCACAAGGCTGGAAGAGCACAATTGTCTGCAATGTCTTTGTATGAGGGAGGATTACCAGGACCCCTGACTGGGGACACCTGAACTCTATTATTTCTCCATAGATTTGGTGCAATGATCAGGCCATAGGTATCAGATTTTGTTTCTGTGATTTAAGGTTTAGCCCCCCCCCCCAGGATGGGATTTTTTGTTGTCTTTTGTGTTGGAGGTGTGACAGTTGCGGTGACACTCGAGGTGTGTGGTGCAGTCATGTGTGAAGGTTTCTGTCTATTTCATACCAATAATGAGATCTTAGCAGACAATGAAGACAAATAATGAGACTCTCAGAAGTTTTCCCGGGGGGCAGCTCCCCGCTGTGTACACATTCCTCTGAATTGTATCTTATGGGTTCACAAAGACGTTTTTTGTATCCACAAACATAAAGAGAAAACTGTTTACAGAAGTCGTCACTTTGTGTGGGAAATGTTGAGTTCTCACTCCCAGGAATGGTGGGGGTCACGTGTACCTTTTGTTGTCCCCGTGTCAGAAGGTCACAGGTGAGAGCTCAGGTGTTCCAACATGGGCCGGGCAATCCCTGGACATGAGTAGCTCAATGACCTCTTATCTCCACTCATACAAGGGGCCCAACCCTCCACAGAGGTAGCCGGGAGCCCCGAGAATGTGGAGGGGAGGATAAAAATCTCACCTCTAATATTTGTTCTGATGTAAGTCCCCATTCCTACAAACTGTATTCACACACAGAGGTGAATGTGTCAAGGCGACCTCAATCACTGGCTTCTGAATATTAAAGCTGAACTCTGGGCACAGACCCAGTAATTACCCCTTCTACCCCCCCCCCCCCCCCCCCCCCCCCCCCCAGGACATAATGTTTTGTAATAGAAGGGAATACTTACCTGAGCCCCACAGTACTCCACCCTGCCGGGTCTGGCTGGGATGGCCGGGCCCCTGCTCCTCTATCTGGTCTCCTATTGGTCAGATCATTGCTCCTCTCTCTGATGTCATCACATGCAATGCCAGACCGGAGCCCCCCCAATGGTACATGATGATGTCAGAGTGCCCGTCCACATTCAAGGCCTGGAGTCTGCTGGGGGCCCATAAACATTCCCCTGCTAAACCCCCTGGTGCCAATCCAGTGGACCCCGGGGCCACATGTGGTCTTTTAGCACTTGCTGTGTGCCTGTAGGAGAAAAATCAGAACTTTAGTCCCTTGTAGGTTTATTTCTTATTTTGTGTGTTGTTTAACCCCTTACTGTCATAGCCATGTAATAGCCATGTGATAGTCATGTGATAGTCATGTGATAGCTGTGTGACAGTCATGTGTGTAATAGTCATGTGATAGCCATGTATTAACCCTGTAAAATTTATTGTACAGTGCTGCATAATATGTTGGCGCTATATAACTCCTGCCTAATATTAGTAATAATAATAGTCATGTGATAGCCGTGTGATAGTCATGTATTAGCCGTGTCATAGTCATGTATTAGCCGTGTAATAAGCATGTAATAGCTGTGTGACAGTCATGTGATAGCCATGTAATAGTCATGTGATAGCGGTGTAATAGTCATGTATTAGCCGTATAATAGTCATGTGATAGTGGTGTGATAGCCGTGTAATAGTCATGTGATTGCAGTGTGACAGTCATGTGTGTAATAGCCATGTGATAGCCATGTGATAGCCATGTAAAAATCCTATGTGTTTCAGGTCTATGACCGTCTCATGATGCGTGTCCCCAGCCTTCAGCAGTCCCTGTAGCATGTTCCTGGTCTCTGACCGTCACCATTTACACTTCTCAGGTTTCTGCAGCTCTACATCATTGGTTGATAGGTGTGGCCCTTTTGTGTGATGTCCGGAACCACACCTGGGGGCCCCTCCATATTGAGTAAATTGACCACCACTGACCATTCCCTCTTTCATTACCAGAGATGAAGACATTCTCATTGTTTGGGGTTCCCCTTTATATAAAAAAAGAAGTAATATGGCAGCGATATGGCAGCGAAAAAAGAGCACCTGTCATGTGTAAGAGGTCATGCCAATAAAATCTCCAATGATCTTTAACATATTAATGTCATGATTCACCGGGTCTCTGTGCTTCTGTATGTGGTTCAGGCAGATCATGGCTAGTGGGAGGAGCCAGGAGGAGCGGACATTTAATGAAGGTGAGGCTGAAAGGACAGAAGTAATGAAAGAGAAAACTTTCGGGAATTTTAAGAGTTAAAAAATTAATAAGACTTTACTAATTAATTGACTGATGATTGGCCAGCACTTCTTACCACGTGACATGGTGGAATTCCGTATTGGTTGCAACTGATCGCAGTCAATTGTCCACAAATAGCCCGGTCCATCCTCATCTACAGAGAATACATAGGCGATCGGTGATTGGTTCCTTATGAAGGGTCCTACTCTATGATTGGTTCCTCGTACACGTTCTTTTCTGTGATTGGTTTCAAGCAGAAGTCCCAGCTCTTCTCCGTTGGTTCCTTATGTGTGATCATGCAGCGCCCTCTGTCGGTGGAGGTATGATATGGCTGGGTCTCCCACAATGCATCGCGCACTACATTTCCCAGAATGCCGTGCGGTGGGTGTGTCGGAAGTGGGGATCGGACCGATACAGGAAGTGAGCGGAGAGCAGGAAGAGCCGGGAAACGGAGAGAGGCCGGAGACAGGCTGGTGAGGAGAGGCCCTGGGGGGTGCGAGGAACCGGGACAGGAGGACCCCGGGATGGTACGAGGAGGCGGGCTCGCACTGGGGGACCCCGGTTATTCCCCATACATGGGCGTACGATGAACTAAACCTTTATCTCCTCTTTGATATTCCTTCATTATATCTCCGTCCTCAGTGCAGTTACAGGGGGAGCAAAGAAAAGTTCAAAGGATGTCTGTTTGTAAGATTACACCTTCACTTCCGGTCCCTGTGTCCCCACCAGAGAGGGACCCACTGTTACTTCCGGTCCCTGTGTCCCCACCAATGAGGGACCCTCTGGTACTTCCGGTCCCTGGGTCCCCACCAGATAGTTACACATTATTTCATGTCCTTGTGTCCCCACCAGAGAGGTACCCTCTGTTACTTCCGGTCCCTGTGTCCCCACCAGATAGTTACACACCATTTCATGTCCCTGTGTCACCACCAGAGAGGATCCTATTGCAAGTTCCAGTGCCCCCTCCCCTGGTCGGGTCTCCTGGTGCTCCTATAAAGAGGACCGGTCACTGCACAATGCTGTATAAAGTATGCCAAAGCCAACAAAAAAGTCAATGAATTGTATTCCTGTCATGTTACCTCAGGGTTCTGTTTTGGGTGGGGGATGTCACATGACATTCCCTTTCCCTCTGTGCCACGCCCCCATGCTCTGTGTTCCTATAGGCTGTTGAGCTGAGCAGAGGTGGGTTGGGGGAGTGGCTACAGGCTCACCATTTCACCAATGAGGGGGTGAAGTGCCAGGGATCTACTGCCAGGGGATGATAGGGAATCCTGGGGTGGGGGAGGGTCTGGCGGGAACACCGGGTCCTTCATGTACGTTGTTCACACGTTACATACAATCCTCCAGTGTTATAGAGTGATAGAAGAGGACGTTGGACCGGCGTGGGGTCTGCAGGTGAGGCGACGTTGAGCCGGCGCGGGGTCTGTAGGTGGGGCGACGTTGGGCTGGCGCAGGGTCTGTAGGTGGGGCAATGTTGGGCTGGTGCAGGGTCTGTAGGTGGGGCGACTTGGGGTGTCGCGTAGGGTCTGTAGGTGGGGCGACATTGGGCTGGCGCGGTGTCTGTAGGTGGGGCGATGTTGGGCTGGCGCGGTGTCTGTAGGTGGGGCGACGTTGGGCTGGCATGGGGTCTGTAGGTGGGACGACGTTGAGCTGGCGCAGGGTCTGTAGGTAGGACGACGTTGAGCCGGCGCGGGGTCTGTAGGTGGGGTGACATTGAGCCGGCGCAGGGTCTGTAGGTGGGACGATGTTGAGCCGGCGCGGGTTCTGCAGGTGGAGCGAAGTTGGGTCGGCGCGGTGTCTGCAAGTGGGGTGATGGGTTGGTTTGGGGTCAGTTGGGGTCTGTTGGGGGGGCATTGGGCCAGCGCCAGGTCCACCTTTGGCAATGTCGGGCTGTGGGTAGATCTTCAATCTGTGACGTTATATAATAACATGTTTAAGTGTCCTGATGTTCCAGCACAAAAGATCCCCATATGTTGTTTGTTGCCCTGTACTGACCCATTCTCTCCTGTTGCCCCCCCAGGTTGTTGGATGAAGGATGCAGACCATAAAGTGTGTGGTTGTTGGTGACGGTGCTGTGGGGAAGACTTGCCTCCTGATCAGTTACACCACCAATGCCTTCCCCGAGGAATACATCCCCACCGTGTTTGACAATTACAGCGCCCAGATGACGGTGGACGGCAGGACGGTCAGCCTGAACTTGTGGGATACGGCCGGGCAGGAGGAATACGACCGCCTACGTACCCTGTCCTACCCCCAGACCAATGTCTTCATCATCTGCTTCTCCATCGGCAGCCCCTCCTCCTATGCCAACGTCAGACACAAATGGCACCCGGAGGTCTCCCACCATTGCCCCAATGTGCCGCTTTTACTTGTGGGCACCAAGCGGGATCTCCGGAATGACACAGAGACTATAAAGAAGCTAAAAGAGCAAAGTTTGTCCCCCACCACCCCCCAGCAGGGCTCCTCCCTGGCCAGGCAGATCGGGGCCGTTAAGTACCTGGAATGTTCGGCTCTGCACCAGGAAGGGGTGAGGGAAGTATTTGCAGAGGCCGTCCGCGCTGTTCTAAATCCCGTGATAAAGAAGAAGCGGGAGAAGTGCGTTCTCTTATAGGGGTGAGCGCTCATCGATGCTGGGGGGTTCTTTTTTGTCGTCTTGGGGCCCCTTTTATCCTCGGCTTGCACTAACGGCTCATCATGTGGCTTATATGGAATACATTGGTGGCGCTTTATAGCTTCCCCTGATTGGACGCCAGAGACCAGGCCGCCACAAGACGTCTTCTCCACAGAATCCCTGAATGCTTATTGCCCGCCTTGCACTTTGTCACGGTTCAGATTTTCTACGTATTGCTGCCACAGTTTGAAACATGCTTTTTTTTTGGGGGGGGGGGGGGGGGGGGGTGAGGAAGGGGAGGGGGAGAATCTAATATTTTATATTACTTTTCTTTACCACTATTAAAGCTTCACCGTGCAATTCTGCCGAAGTTCTGTACTTGCACAGAGAGTATTTATTACCATTGAAGGACACAGGAAGTATGCTACCTTTTTTGTTACACTGCCACCTACAGGAGGGGTGGATACTGCTACAAACCCCTCCTAGCATGCTCTGCTGTACGAAAGATTTGCCTATTTGTTGCCCCAGACTCTCATTCCAACAACTATGGCGGCTCAGCCAGACCATGCTGTTGGTGTCCAAGGTTCCCAGATCTGTGAGATCCTCTCGTCTATTGGAGCCTCATCAGATTTCGGGTCCTTCAGGGGGCTCATTATGCTGTGAGCCCTCCCCAGTTCTCTTCGTGGACCTTTTGGTTGCCAGTGTCCACCCCTCCTGTTGGTGGCAGTATAACCCGAAGTTACCAGACTTCCTGTGTCCCCGATGGAGGAGACGGAAACAGATTTTTCTCTGGTTGCGGCATTTGGATTTTTTTTCTTCACTTTGTGCTGGATCCAAACACTGTGACCTTTCCTTGCAGAGAGGTTTCCATACGTGTTACTCTGGTGACACGAGGTGACTCTAGCCATAAAACTCAGGGTTTAATATTTAACAAAACTTACTTTGTACAAATGACTATGCAGATGCCTTAAAAGGGAACTCAGAGCCAAAAGGAAGAAAAGCATTTACAGCACATTGAAAGTTAAAGCTGAACTCCGGGCCCAATGATTATCTTAGAAATAGCAGAGCTTGGATTCTTCACATCTCAAACATCTCCTCTACCTCAGGAACTTCCTGTTATAAAGACCAACCAGTGCTGCACATTAACTGATGCAGAATCACCGGTCCCCTCCCTGCCCCTTCCTGGACTTACCTGCCTGTGGCTGCGGGCACTTAGAGCAGCATTGTACTTACCTGCATGGGGTCAGAGACACTTAGAGCAGCATTGTACTTACCTGCCCGGGGTCAGAGACACTTAGAGCAGCGCAGCATTGTACTTACCTGCCTGGGGTCAGAGACACTTAGAGCAGCATTGTATTTACCTGCCCGGGGTCCAAGGCACTTAGAGCAGCATTGTACTCACCTGCCCGGGGTCGGTAGCACTTAAAGCAGCATTGTATTTACCTGCCCGGGGTCAGAGGCTCTTAGAGCAGCAATGTACTTACCTGCCCGGGGTCCAAGGCTCTTAGAGCAGCATTGTACTTACCTGCCCAGGGTTGGAGGCACTTACAGCAGCAATGTACTTACCTGCCCGGGGTCCAAGGCACTTAAAGCAGCATTGTATCTACCTGCCCGGGGTCGGAGGCACTTAGAGTAGCATTGTACTTACCTGCCCGAGGTTGGAGGCACTTAGAGCAGCATTGTACTTACCTGCCCGGGGTCAAAAGCACTTAGAGCAGCATTGTACTTACCAGAAGCACTTAGAGCTGCATTGTAGTTACCTGCTTCGGGTTGGAGGCACTTAGAACAGCATTGTACTTACCTGTCTGGGGTCGGAGGTACTAAGAGCAGCAATGTACTTACCTGCCCGGGGTCGGAGGTACTAAGAGCAGCAATGTACTTACCTGCCTGGGGTGGGAGGCACCTGGAGCGGCTATGTACTTACCTGCCCAGGGGTCAGAAGCACCTAGGGCAGCATTGTACTTACCTTCCCGGGGTCGGAGGCACTTAGAACAGCATTGTACTTACCTGCCCAGGGTCGGAGGCACTTAGAGCAGCATCGTACGTACCTGCCCGGGGTCGGAGGCACTTAGAGCAGCATTGTACTTACCTGCCCGGGGTCCGAGGCACTTAGAGCAGCATTGTACTTACCTGCCCGGGGTCCGAGGCACTTAGAGCGGTGTTCTCTATACCCATTGGACAGTTTGCTTAATTATTTGTCCCCCCACCGCTGTGGTTCCTCCAGCTGTCCCCTAAATCTTGCAGGGCACAGTTATGATGTATTGGTTGGTGGAAGGAACCATTGTTGTCAGTGGGGGGGGGGGGCAGCGCCCTGAGCTCAGCAATAGTGGCCGGCATTAGCACAGTATGGTATACGCTGCCATTTTTTCCAGGTATTTCACCCCCTGACCAGAATATTGTGTACCCACAGCCACCCCTGGTTGGGTCAAATACCCCAGCTGCCCATAGTCCTGGCTGACAACCCATAATGCTTTTCTTCATTTTGGACGGCGTCCTGATACATTGTTGCCTGCACAATTCTAGAGCCGGCAGAACGGGTGAAGCTCCTGGCAATAAGCCGATTTATACGGTGACGTGACATGCAGAGGGTAATTGTACGGCTCCCCCTGCTGCTTGGCCGAGGGAGAACAGACAAAGTGCCTCTCTTTTTTGGGTATGAGAACGTTGTACCTGAACAAATTTTTATAGCTTAAAAAAAAAACTCAGCAGTTGTAAAATTTTATGTATTCTGTAAATTCATTTATTGTGTAATCTAGTGCCGGCCGATGCTTCCTCTGTCTATTCTGTTACCAAAGACCAATGCAAGGTGGGCACTACAGATACCAGCATGCCCAGGCGGGTGCTACTTATGGTTCATAATATCTTGCAGGACAGAGCAGCCTTAAAGAGACCCTGTCACCGTAACAAGTGCAGGAAAGGGGGGGAGGGGGTAACAAGGATTTCATATTATCCAATGATTATTGGCTGATGATAAACCATACACAGCGATTGGTCGATAGATCCCCAGGCTCCGATCTCTCTGTATTCTGACCGTCAGAATGGAGGAGATTGCTTCAGCACAAACAAATACCGGCCAGTTCCCGGACCCAACCTTCAATCGTAACGGTGCATTGTGTGCATGCTGAGACTTGTAGTGCCATACTGACTTCCTGAGAGCTTCCTGACTAGTCGTACTGTACAGCTCCAGGAATCTCATACGGCTTCCTTGCAATCCAGGGGCAGCCCCACAGCTCACCATAGCCATGACTATAGAGGTGCCGTATTGGTGATCATTGCCCTGGCCAGTGGTGACTTGGTGAGTGCTTCTCATTGGTCCCCACATCGGGGATCATAGCATTGGTCAGCGTTGACCACTATTGGTGGCCATATTGGTTCCCATTGGTCATCACAGTGGTGACTACATTGGTCATAGTGACAGTTATCATGATCATATCAGTGACTACATTGGTTGCCATATGAGTGATCTTATCAGTGATTATAATAGTTCTTATTGGTTGCCATATCAGTAGTCATAGCATTGTTCAGCAGTGACCGTATTGGCAGCCATATTGGTTCTCATTGGTCATCACAGTGGTAACTACATTGATCGCCATATCGGTGGCCATAGTGATGGTCCTAGTGACTGTGATCAGTGACTACATTTGTCAGTGGTGGTCATAGTGATCACATCAGTGACTACATTTGTCAGTGGTGGTCATAGTGATCACATCAGTGACTACATTGGTCAGTGGTGGTCATGGTGATCAAATCATGGACTACATTGGTCAGTGGGGGTCATAGTGATCACATCAGTGACTACATTGGTAAGTGGTGGTCATGGTGATCAGTGACTACATTAGTTAGTGGTGGTCATTGTGATCATATCAGTGACTACATTGGTCAGTGGTGGTCATCGTGATCATATCACAGACTACATTGGTCAGTGGCGGTCATAGTGATCACATCAGTGACTACATTGGTCAGTGGTGGTCGTGGTGATCAGTGACTACATTGGTCAGTGGTGGTCATGGTGATCAATTCAGTGACTACATTGGTCAGTGGTGGTCATAGTGATCACATCAGTGACTACATTGGTCAGTGGTAGTCATGGTGATCGGTAACTACATTGGTCTGACCTCCCTGCTCTGTTTTTGAATAAAGATCTCACGTGAGCCACGTGCACATCCCTAAACATTCATTCCGGTGAATGGAACCGTCTAGATTTACCGCTATAGAGATACCTTCAGTGTTTTCTTCACCCGATAAAACAAATGTTTATTTTTGTGCTGGGAACTAAATCTCTAATTCAGTGGCTTTAGTTACAATTAACATTTTATATTTATTTAAAGGACTCCTAATAAATGGTACTTTGGATACTGAACCCACATTTGTGTTATTCATCCTTTGTGTGATTGTATCTGTGTGCGAATGTTGCGGTGGGTTTGTGGTGCCCCCATGTGGTCAGATAATATGGGGCAGCCAGGAACAATTCTCTTTATTACCCCTTGATACCCGGAACTTGGAGGGGCTCCGGAGCTGTCTGACTTTACTTTCCTGATAGGTTGGGAGCTGACTTATAAAGGGCTAGGGTCCCGCTGACCCTCATTACTGATCCCCCCTCCCTGGAAACGCTCATTTCCTGGCTGTCTGTGGCCTTTGGTTTGATGCCAAGTCTATGGATACAGCACCCATCAGGGCCAGGTTTGGCCAGATTGGCCAGGCCGGCTGGTTGTGGCTTGGAATGTGTGGAGGTCAGAGGATCGGCATGGCAGCCAGGGAGCTGGTATTCCCCAAGTCAGCCTGCGGTGGCCCTCTGACGACTCTGATTCCCGCACCACCAATCAGGATCCTACATGTCACCTGGGTGTTCTGATTCCTTCCTCCCATTCCTATTGGCTAATGATAGTGAAGGGGTATCAGTAGAGGATACAGAACGGTTCTGCCGATGGGCTTTGGGCTGCCCACGTTCCTGTTCCACGTTTGGGTGTTGGTAATGGAACAAGGAATGGCGATAGAGAACAGCCATGACAACACACAAATACCCCCCCACCTATAACCACAGGAAATGCCCCTTCCCAATCATCAACAGAACCTCAACCCAGTCCCCTCCTAAGCAATGTCACCTGGGAACACCTAGAAATGACCTCCATCTGATCTAAACTGCCCCACCTAATATTATTACCCCACCACTCACAGAATACAGCAACACAAAACAGGGCTAGAGCTAAGGGGCAGGTGGGAAAATATTAATAAATACCTGGGCACAAATCATAGAATCGCCAGCCCATCAGCGGAACCTGACATTTTCACCTGGACCCAGCTACCTCCAGTGATCGGGGGGAATCTAAGAAGGCAAAACCCGACTCCTCTACCAAGATGGCCGCTTCGGGACACGTAGCTAGACATGGAAAGTCGGTGATAGGTAGAATATCCACAGATAAAATTACCCCACCAGTACTGTCTGTGGTCACCCTGCAGTGGATATTCTACCTATAGGACAGGTTCTCTTTACCCAGTAAAAGTTACCATCCCATCATGTGACCTGTGGCCCTCTCGGCTTCCTGCGTGGGTGACACCTTACATTCAGGTTATAAAACTGAAACCTTTGGGGTGCAAAAAAAATTTGGTATGGAGCTGTCCTATAATTCACATTGCAGGGAAGATACCACAAAGGGGTAAAATATGTCCATTAGGGGCCTGCAATATTGGGGAAGGAAGCTGGCATGGCGGTGACAATTTTGGGGACCCCAGAACCTGGTGGGAGGTTGGGGTGACACTGAATGGCTCACATTAGCATTATATGAGCCAAGCATATCACTGCAGCCACATCACAGGCCACGGCATTCTCAGAGCTGCTAACCACTGCTGGAGTTAAGTGGACCAGTAGACGTGGTACCAGAACCTGGCATGCCCATGAGTAGCTGCAATGCTGTGATGGTGGGGCGCAGGGAATTTGGCCAGACTGCCACGCCACTTCCTCCACCACCATGGGTCCCATTCTGAAAACATTCCATCCTTTTATCAATTGATTCACGAATAATAAATAAAACTATTTCTGAAATAAATTGGTGCTTCTGCAGGTACAGAGGATAAATTGGTGATTGGTGGAGCAGTGAGGGGACCTTGTGGCTCTTTCTGATCTCCTTTATGTAGAAGCGGAATCCTCGAACTGCACAGACGCAGCACTGACTTCCTTCACATAACCACTTCCTGATGAAGCGCAACTTATATTATCCTGCGGAGAGAACAATCAGCTCTGAGACATCGCAAAGCATTTCATATGAGGAAGAATTGTGTGCAGAATGATGAATGTGACGCAGCTTGCCGCCAGGAGCAACGCAGGCGGTTTACATTTCATCGAGCTCCCCCCACACAAAAAAATCCTAGCACCTGATTATTAATAAAGAGTGTTTTTATAGCGCCAACATATTACGCAGCGCTGTACATTAAATAGGGGTTGCAAATGACAGACAGACAATGACACAGGAGTAGCTGCCCCAAAGAGCTTGCAATCTAAAAGGTGGAGGAAGTAACACACAATAGGAGGGGCAGATCTGCCTGTAGATCTGATTATTTGTTCACATTTTTTTTTTTACAGTTGCTAGAATCCAACATGAAGAAAAGATCTGAATATTGGAGTCTCAAGTGATCCCCGTTTTTGGCAATTTTACATTATTACAAATACAAACTTCCACGATGGCTGAGATCCGTGTCCAGGATTTATATCATGCTGAAATGTTCTGATATCAACACAATGAGATGTATTTATCAAGTAGGGAATCTGACATTCCCTCAAACATTCCCTGGTGGAGAATCACTTACTGGCATTGAAACACATGGAAGATTCTCACCAGGGAAAGTTTAAGGGAATGTCTGATTCCCTGGTTAATAAATAGAGCCCAATGATTTGAGTTTGCAGATCTTTCCTTTATGAGATCTCACAATAAATAATTTATTATCAGCTACAAGATGAATCATGTGATACAAACATTACGGACACCGGTATACTAAGCAATAAATAAAACAAATCAAGGGAAATTTGCTCATCACAATCTCTCTCCATAACCTTCGTCTTTCACAGGGAGTGAAATGTGAATGGGGCTTCTTGTGACACCAGTGAGGCTCTCTGGAAGATCCCCAACTGATTGCATATTAATGACAGTGGGACAGTGCCGTTCCCTACACCAAAGAATATTCCAATGAAAGCCTTTTCATCAGAGAGTACAAAGAGTCCATTGGCTGCAGTGATGGGTCTGGCATTGCCTCATTCCTCTCCCAGCATACAATTATCCTTCTCTTTATTATACCCGGACAACCATCTTATTGGTGGATCAGCTGCCCATAGTTCATGCAGATGTCGGGGGTACAGAGAAAGTAATGCCAGTGACCCCCAATCACTGACTCCATAGGTGCGTACGGTGCCTTTGGGTCCGTGTATAGCTTTGCAGTGCTGACCCAAAACTTGGAGCGAGGTGCAGGATGATCTTCTGCCATTGTTGTGCCAGACATACCAAGGAAATAAGATTCACAATGAGACGAATAGGTACAAATAATATATCACCATGATAGAAAGAAATTCACACTATGGGGGGGGGGGGGGGGGGGGTGTATGTAAAATAATTACACCTGACCACAGCCGCTCAATAACATCTGTATGAGGTGGGCGAGGAGCACCAGAGTCATGGGAATTCATATCCACAATCGTTTCGACGATCAGAACAAGCACAGACAACGCGTTTCAGGAGATCTGTGATCCTTCTTTAGGGTTCTGTGATATAGTGTCAGCAGATACTGGGATGATTCTGTATAAGTTGGGCGAAGGGGTTTCAGAGTCAGAAGAATTCATATTGTATATCCAGAATCGTTTCATCGATACCAAAGATCAGAACAAGCACAGACGACACGTTTCAGGTGATCTGTGATCCTTCTTTAGGGTTCTGTGATATAGTGTCAGAAGATACTGGGATAGCTCTGGTATGAGGTGGGCGAAGGGGTTCCAGAGTTAGAAGAATTCATATTGTATATCCAGAATTGTTTCATTGATACCAATGTCAGAACAAATACAGACAACACGTTTCAGGAGATCTGTGATCCTTCTTTAGGGTTCTGTGATATAGTGTCAGCAGATACTGGGATGATTCTGTATAAGTTGGGCGAAGGGGTTCCAGAGTCAGAAGAATTCATATTGTATATCCAGAATTGTTTCATCGATACCAAAGATCAGAACAATTACAGACAACACGTTTTAGGAGATTTGTGATCCGTCTTTAGAGTTTTGTGATATAGACCCAGCAGATAGTGGGATAACTGTGTATGAGGTGGGTGAAGGGGTTCCAGAGTCAGAATTCATATTGTATATCCCGATTAGTTTCATCGATACCAATGTCAGAATAAATACAGACAACACGTTTCAGGTGATCTGTGGTCCTTCTTTAGGGTTTTGGAATATAGTGTCAGCAGATAGTGGGATAACTGTGTATGAGGTGGGTGAAGGGGTTCCAGAGTCAGAATTCATATTGTATATCCCGATTAGTTTCATCAATACCAATGTCAGAATAAATACAGACAACACGTTTCAGGTGATCTGTGGTCCTTCTTTAGGGCTTTATTGTTATTAATAAACAGGATTTATATAGCTCCAACATATTACACAGCGCTGTACGTTAAATAGGGGTTGCAAATGACAGATACAGACAGTGAAACAGGAGAAAGAGAGGACCCTGCCCTGAAGAGCTTACAATCTAAAAGTAGGGGGATGAGAGAAGACATCATGATGGCTCTGGTATGAGGTGAGTGAGGAGCGGTTGGGTCATGAGAATTGTACATCTAGAATTGTTTCATTGATACCACTGGTTGGAACAAGCACAGCCAACACATTTCAGGAGATCTGTGCTCCTTCTTCAGGGCTTTGGTCCGCAGATACCGGGGTGGCTCTGGTAATGATCTCTGGTTGACCTGAACTCCTTAGCATAAAAACCTTTCCATTCTTACTGATCTGGCACTGGTCCATCTAAAGGAGCTGACATCACACAAAGGTCCGCCCTGGGCCAATATGGTAATTTGCTAACACCATTTCCCTGAATATGTTTGGTTTCCTGATCCCCTGAAGCACGCTGGCTGCACTTGTTCATGACCAACACTGATGAAATCCCACAAATCTGAATTCTGACAAGTCTGAATAACTCTTCACCGACCACACAATGGGGCCACTTTGCTGAAGAAGCAGAACCTTCACTGGTTCTTCCACCAGTTGGGTATCTCAGGTCCCTTTAATTGCCCCCTAATTGTCCCTTTAATTTCACATCATAAATAGTACAGGAGACAGGAAATTCCACATTCACCTCTTCAAGGACTGCAAACTGCAAGAAAGAAAATCCAAGATACCAAAATGCTAATTTAGGGCCACCGTAGGGGGTCACCGACCGGGGGTCAACATAGCAGAGGTGAGTGGTCTGAGGGCCCTCATTAGGTTCACTGAAGCCAGGATATTGGATCTCTAGTCCAGGCATCTCTCATAGACCAGGAGGCAGTGCTGAAGGGGGACACATCAAAGTTATTCAGATGGACAGGAACTTATAGGACCGCCCATGAGGAACCCACAGCCACAGTGCCAGGCCTAGGACAGGGGGAAGAGGGAGGACAGCAATAGAAGGAATAAAACCAGGAACTGGGCAGGCAGGTGACAATTATCTGTTTGTCCCTCCCTTCCCTATCATTTCCGTGTTGTCACCATTTTAAGGTCTTCTTATAGAGATTACAAGTTGATGGTTAACACATTCATTTTAGTGACAACCTATCCTATAGGGCCCCTCCCCCTACCTCCATCTCTACCCCAACCCATAGGGTCCCTACCACTACCTCCATCTCTACCCCCCCTCCATCCCCTTTAGGGCCCCTCTCCCTACCTACATCTTTGCCCCACCCTATAGGACCCTCCCCCTAGATCCATCTCTACCTCGCCCTATAGGGCCTCTCCCCTAACTCCATCTCTACCCCACCCTAGAGGGCCCCTCCCCCTAGATCCATCTCTACCCCACCCTAGAGGGCCCCTCCCCCTAGATCCATCTCTACCCCACCCTTTAGGGCCCCTCCCTCTACCACCATCTCTACCCCACCCTATAGGGCCCTCCCCCTAGATCCATCTCTACCTCACCCTATAGGGCCTCTCCCCTAACTCCATCTCTACCCCACCCTAGAGGGCCCCTCCCCCTAGATCCATCTCTACCCCACCCTTTAGGGCCCCTCCCCCTATCTATCTCTACCCCACCCTATAGGGCCCCTCCCTCTACCACCATCTCTACCTCACCCTATAGGGCCCCTCCCCTTAGCTCCATCTCTACCCCACCCTATAAGGCCCCTCCCCCTACTTCCATCTCTACCCCACCCAATAAGGCCCCTCCCTCCCATCTCTACCCCACCCTATATGGCCCCTCCCCTTAACTCCATCTCTGCTCCACCCTAAAGTGCCCCTCCCCCATCTCTACCCCACTCTATAGGGCCCCTCTCCATATCTCTCCTCACTCAAATAAGCCCTATCTCTATCCCCCCCCCCCCCACCTAAGGGGCCCCTCTCTCCTTCACCCATGGGGCCACTTTCCCCAATTCCCCCCCTCACCCATGGGGCCCTTCTCCTCTGCCTTTCCTCCTGTTTCTGTCTCCCGGAAGCGGAAGTGTTTGCGTTCCACAGAGCGGGATTGCGGTTGGGCTTCCGGTTTCCTGTTTGCTCTCAGCCATGTCGGACTCGGAGAGTGATGAGGAGCGGCCTTTTTCTCTGGCCGGCTTTCTGTTCGGAAATATCAATGAGGACGGACAGCTGGAGGATGATTGTGTGCTGGACAAGGTGAGTGCTGGGGAGGGGATGGCTGGGGCCCCCCGGAGGATGGCTGGGGCCCCCCGGAGGATGGCTGGGGCCCCCCGGAGGATGGCTGTGTGCTCCGCTCCCTGCAAACATCCGTGTCCCCAATACAGTGCAGGAAGAGGGCACACCACTGGGGACACACCACTGGGGACACTGAGCATCTCAGGATATGAAATTAAATAAAGTTCTGATAAACGTCCAGGGTAAAATTCATTGCAGATGCAGCAAAACAAAGGCCCAGCAAAGCCTGAGGGCTCTGTGAGATGGGTGTCCCCGGGGCCAGGATAACCGGGACTACCTGTCTGTGTCTATGGAGCCTCACCAGGAAGGCCGGCACCATCATTGTGATGTAACAACAGAGATTCTGCCCCCTGGAGGGTTACCCCACCCCCGTCACATTACCCTGACAGTTAGCCTATCCCTGCTAAGCCAGAAAAGGGGTCACACCTCCGGGGAGAGATTTCATCCCATTTCCTGTTCTGGTGACAACAAACAGGAAGAAATGGAGTTCAGGATAGAACCTGAATAGAGGTTTCAAATGACTCCCTCTGGAACCCCTCAAATTTCATACATGCAAATTATTATTATTATCATACATGCCATAATTCTCAATTCTGGACCCCTCCCTACCCTCTAACTACCATCCTGCCCCCTTCCCCCATATGTCTCCAAACTCCTTGAACGCCTTGTCTACAAAAGACTCACCCATTACCTGAGCACCAACTCTCTCCTTGACCTCCTCCAGTCTGGTTTTAGAGCTGCCCATTCCACTGAAACATCCCTTACTAAAGTGGCCAATGACCTCATCAGAGCTAAGTCTCAAGGCAACTTTTCCCTGCTCCTTCTCCTTCCCCCCCTACAGGACACAATGCAGGAGTTTAGTGATATGGGGATTGGAGGAGCACAGAGCCCTGCAGGTGACACGGGAGATCCACGCTCCCAGAATTGTCACTTTCTGCAGGCCAACCGTGGATTGTTCTGTTCAGTCAATTTATTCACTTGTATCTTTGCAGAAATGAATCTTTTCGTGGCCCTATGATAATTAATTTTGTATTATCTGTCGTTCTCATGATTTGCTTTCTTCTTTCTATTAGGAGTCCAAGAAGCACTTGGCCGGTCTGGGAGCGCTGGGCCTGGGAAGTCTCATCACGGAAATCACATCCAGTGTGGATGAATCTGCGGAAACAGAAGGGCTCACCTTGGATGATGATGGTATTCATCCTCATATGAAATGCATTGATTCCTCTCCTTCCTGATCTGTTGTCACTTTTATGTGATGTCTGAGCATGGACGGGACAATAGCTGGGGCAGCATGGAGGGTCAGAGTGACATCTTTGTTTTGTAGGTTGGGTGAAGAGCACAGACGATGCCGTTGATTATTCGGATATTAATGAAGTGGCTGAAGATGAATCGCGGAGGTACAGACAGGCGATGGGGAATCTCAGTCTCTCTCGAAGGACAGGTAAGAGGTCACTACAGAGAGTGTAAAGTAAACATGGAGGCTGCAAGTGCTGACCCCTCCTTGTGAAAACACTACCTACCTACCTACCTACCTGTCTGTTATTATACTGCTGATCACTGACCCAGGACACGCTCCTCACATCCAGTGCTTTATTTACTGTTCTTTATACATATTCATTGTCATTGACTCAGAGTATTGAAGCCAATTGGCCCCCAAATTTTTTAGAGGAAGACAGCAATGGCAGCCCTTTATTCTTCCAATGAGAAGGCCTGTGGGGGTTCATAGAGGTTTTTGTCTGCTTTATTTGCTGCTTCAGTGACAGATCATCTGGATCAGTTATTTTTATAACATGGAGGAACCCTGGAAATAACTTTCGGGTCTTCAGGGCCCCCTGCTATAATTTATATATCCACAATACACAGTATATTAGTGTGGGGGTCAGTGGGAAGAATTCCTCTTACATTGCTGACCATTAGGAAGAATGTCACCCTTACAGATAGCCAAAAAGATTATTGGTGTCACTTAACCTCTCTAGCGTTTTAATTCCGTTCAAATTTTCATGCAAAAAGCGTTTCTTTTTTTTTTTTTGCATGAAAAATTATTTCACATTGTAGGCTATACTTCTTAGACATAACTCACTGAAATATGTCCAAAATTTATTAAATTAAAATAATAAACTTTAAATTAAAAACACATAAATCTTAAAAAAAAAAAAATTGAACATGTAATGTAAGTGTACAGTAGCATGTATAATATAATTATATATATATTATATGAACATTTCTTTGTATTGGACTCAATACAGCTAGTTTGTATTGAATCCAGTCCAAAATTTTTTGAATTTCCTGCCGTTCCACCTGCACCGACGCATGCACCGACGTCACCCGGAAACCCCGGAGAACGTCTCTGCATTGCGCGACTGAGGATCAAAGAAGACGGACGTATCCACAGGACCTGCGGAGACCAGCAGGACGACGGGGGACAACAACAGAGCAAGGTAAGTGTTTTTTTTTTTTTTGTTTTTTTTTAGGTTACCCCAAGTGTGACTCGGGAATACCTCTATTTGCATGTAAGATCCCCCCCCCCCCCCACTCGGAATTACCGCTGGGGGAGGGGGGGGGGGTTAAACTGACCTGAGACACACAAATTGCTGATTGCTCAAGGAACCCCGAGCAAACTTTGGAGGAACCCGGGTTGGGAAACACTGATCTGGATTGTCTGACACCCTGGGAACGTGACGGAGGAAGAAGGGTTGGAGGCTAATAGAAATCCTTATCCTAAAGTTGGACTTTAGATGCATGTATAAAGACATTCATTGGATGATTTGTATCTAACTTTTTTTTGTCTATAAAGATGATGATGACGACGATTATGATGCAGATTGTGAAGACATCGATTCTAAGCTTATGCCACCTCCACCACCTCCACCAGTATCAATTAAAAAGGATGAGGACAAAGGAGTAGCATCCACAGGTAATTGGCTACTGGTTGTTAGGTGTTTTGGAATAAACACGGAAATCTTACATGTTTTCAAACATTACAAATAAGCCTTTCTGAGTGACCCCATGGCACAGCAGCACTCATACTGGAAGGGAGGTAGTCAGCACTGTAAAGGGAAGATGTTTTCAGGAAGGGGTAGCACAGGGGTGACTGTATCCAAGCCACTGGTGGGGATTTATATACGGAGTTCTCAAATAATGAAGTTTATAGCTGATGAAAATGGGTACTTGTAATGGGACATGGCACCCTCTCCCACTTCTATGCCCACAATACAAACATAAGCTTACTGTGCTTCAAACTTAAGGGGGAGCAGACTGTGCACAGTGGGAGTATTTATTGCCCCGGCTCAGTGGTTAGTGGGGGTAAATGAGTTAGTGCATGATGTCAGTGGCAGGAGGAATAATGCACAACTTTGGATGTCAGTGGGAGATATTGCACCTCATTCTTGGTGTCATTGAAAAGAATTGTGTTTTAAATATTCAGTGTTGGATGACCACTGCTGTAGGTGATGCTGATTCATGTTCAGGAAGCTGTACAAACCCATCTGTGATTTTTGTGTATGAGTAATTATGTTGTGTTTACATTTTGTTTTAGTCTCTGAAGACGGAGATGGAATCATATTACCTTCTATCATTGCCCCCTCGTCGGCTAATGTGGACAAAGTGGACTTCAGCAGCTCTTCAGATTCAGAATCAGAGATAGGACCACAGGAACGAGTAAAGGGTGAAGGCAAAGAACGAAAGCTAACCTTACCCTTGGCTGGAATAATGCAGCGAGATGCCACCAAACTACTGCCCAGCGTGACTGAGCTTTTCCCAGAATTCAGACCTGGAAAGGTACTTGCAGCAAAGTTATCTATGGAAAGTTTTACATTTTTAAATTCTCTCCTCCACCTTTCTGTAGCACAGTGTCAGATCATATGTGATTTACACATGCTTGGTGACTTTACATTTCAGGCTTGGCGATTGGCTGTTAGGCTCTGGTACTGCATAATGTCAAGATGTTACCTGCTCACCTATACCCAGAATCAATGGGTATATTGCTTGTCTCCATTGAAGAGGGGACTATAATGAGACTCCATTTACCAGTAATCGTAATGATAATAATAGTATTTTATAATGATGTCTTCACACAGGCCTTTTCCGAATCGCTGAGAAAGAAAGAAGTATTAAACCAAGTCTTTCTTTGGTCGTTCTAACGTTCTTTGCCACTAGGGCTGTCAATACCAAGTATATTTACCACACAGCCCTCCTGCCTTCACTATGGACTTCAGACTATCGTCTGAGCAGCCAGTCTTCAAGACTGAGTGCCAGTCACATGTATAGTGAGAAATCTTCTACATGTTTTCTAGTGTAGGTCTAGGACAGACTTTAGGACAGATAGCTCATGGTTCATATGTTGAGTTGTATTAAGCAGTTGATAATTTAAATTCTCTGGGAGCAACATATCCCCTGGGGACACATCTGAGAAATTTATTTTTTTCATTCTTACTATGTACTGGTGAATTTCTTGGCAGGTGTTGCGCTTCCTCCGCCTGTTTGGTCCTGGTAAGAACGTGCTGTCAGTTTGGCGCAGTGCTCGCAGGAAGAGAAGGAAGAAGCATCGGGAACTGTCACAGGAATCACAAATGAAAGAAGAAGAAACAGAGGCATCAACAGAGAAGAAATCTTGCTGGGAGTATGAATTCGCACCACCTCCCCCACCTGAGCAATGCCTTTCTGATGATGAGGTGAGCATCTGATATAATTTTTAGTATTCGCAGGAAGCCCTGATCTTGTGTACACTACCCACATAGACCCTAAGTCTGAGTATTGCCACCTCTCCCACCCTGCAGCCAGTTACAGCATTGCAGTCTATGGACGAAGAACGTATAAGAACAATATATATGAAATTATGATGGGGCATTGGACCAGTGACAGTTTATCTTCAAATAAATTCCTGTAATCCCAATCAAACTTTGTATTTGTGATATATGTATGACCTGAGACCAGTATTATCCTTCATGCAGATCACCATGATGGCTCCTGTGGAGTCCAAGTTCTGTCAGTCCACTGGGGATACTGATAAGGTGGCAGACACAAAGCCGAAAATTGCAGAATGGCGGTACGGCCCGGCACAGCTGTGGTATGATATGCTTGGAGTATCAGAAGACGGCAGTGGATTTGACTATGGCTTTAGGCTTAAGGAAAATAATGAAGAAGAAGAAGAAGAAAAGGTGGATGAAATAGAGATATGTGTGAGTGTTTAATATAGACAATATATATATATAATATAATACAATACAAAATGTAAAAATATTGGTGGATGTCAGTATGATTTCTTATTTCTTATTGTATGTCCCATTGGATAAAATACCTGGCAATATTGCCAGCCCAACTATTGCAGATGCACTTAATTTAAAAGGTCACCCCACTCACTTCTCTGTGCTATGGAAAGCACTGCTGCGTTGTCACCCTGGCACTACTGTACCTAGGAGGAAAGGAGTCAAGTAGTGCATTAGATAAAACACAAGGTCATTGGTGTTTTAATAGGCTTTTGATACAGTGCTTATTAAAAGTATTTTTGTAAATTTAAAATTTATTTGGGTTCTGATCTATTTAAGAAACCGGAGCCCACAGAAGAAAACACAGAAAACCAGTTTCAGGATGAACATTTCTTGATGGTGACACAACTCCAGTGGGAAGACGACGTCATCTGGAATGGGGAGGATGTGAAACACAAAGTAACGAAGACACAAAGAGCTAGCTTGGCCGGCTGGCTTCCTTCCAGTATGACCAGAAACGCCACGGCATATAATGCCCAGCAAGGTACATCGTCCATATTACCATCACAGCAATTATCAATAGAATCATCCATGTTTCCATAACAATGATTGATGTTGTCATCCATATTCCCATCACCCATATTCCTATCTCAGTCTCTGCAATTATCAATGTATCTGTGAGCTAATTTATGATTATCAGTGTTTTCATCATGGGCTCTGCTGTATGCAGGGATTATCCTCTAATTCTCTGGAATCTTTGTGTAGGACTTAATCGCACTGGATCACTTCTAAATATTCCAACACCTCTTATACAAAAACCAAGTTTATCCGGAAACCTCATGTCACCCAAAGGAAAGGAGAAGCATCCTCCTGAGCAGCAAAGTAAGTATCAGCTTGTTAATAATATTAAGAACAAGTATGGCTGCTTTGAGTTGGATTGCAGTTGAGAACATAACATAGAACTGTTGGCTTTCCCCTTCCTGCAATATGGTGACGTCAATCCCTAAGTTGTAGCATTTTCAGTCCTGGATGCCAAGCTTGTAGCTTATCAGTTTAGTTGTTGGGTACAATTACTTTCACTCCTTCCCAATTACTGATTGGTAGGATGAGGCATTTCTTATTTGTTTGTATCTTTCATTATTCCCTCCCAACTTAGTGCCAGGAAATTTAGGGTTAATAATAAAAAAGTAAGAAAGGATGGTTGTGTTTTATATGGTATATTATCATACAAAAAGAAAAAGGGGTCTTTAGATGTCACTTATTGTTCATTATAGTCAGTAACACATGTCCAAATAATCAATGTACAAGTAATTTTTTTTCTCATATCCAGCTTCCATAGAAGAGGATCGCCCATGGTTTTCCATTTTTCCCATTGATAATGAGGAGCTTGTCTATGGACGGTGGGAAAACAACATAATCTGGGATGACCAAGCTATGGACAGAATACTAGAGCCTCCGGTCTTGACCCTGGATCCCAACGATGAAAATATTATCCTAGGTATGTGGTCTGTATACGTGTGTGTATATATACAGTGTATGATTATTTAGTATTTATACATATATATACACACATGTGATGTGCCAGGGGAATGCTCCCTTGCCAGCTCCCAACCAATGTTATGAATATAATGTTCTAATACAAGTGAGAGTGCATCATGCAGATTTGCACCCACCTCCCTTCCATAGCAAATTATATTTGTCCCAGTCAAGGCACTGTTTAGGCTGTGGCCCTGGAGACTATCAGTTTTCTTTCAATCCATAAATAGAGACGTATTATTTACATCCCTGAAAAAAACACTGAATCGGGTAAATGCAAACCTTCTCAAATCTTTTCTTGTTAACCTTACAGAAATTCCAGATGAAAAAGAGGAAACCACATCAAATTCACCTTCTAAAGAAAGTAAGAAGGAGTCCTCTTTAAAGAAAAGTAGGATACTATTGGGTAAAACAGGAGTAATTAAAGAAGAGCCACAGCAGGTGAGTGATGTGTTTTTTCTCAGTTTTTACTTACTTTAAGGTGCCTTTTTATAAAACCGAGAATCTGACATTCACACGCTCTGGTGAGGAGTCCATTTACTTGTGGCTCAGTGAAAGTAATTGATTCACCACCTGTGAATGTTTCAACAATTGTCAGTTTCCCTGTTTTATAAAAAGTCCCCTGAAGACAATAATATTTAAATTTCTAAAGAAAATAGCAAAAATATTTGAAGTTCAAATCTATCAATCTTGTTATTTTCTTTTTCTCTTTTGAAGAACATGTCCCAGCCAGAGGTCAAGGACCCATGGAATCTATCAAATGATGAATTTTACTACCCTAAACAGCAGGGCTTGCGGGGAACGTTTGGAGGAAACATAATCCAGGTATTTTTTTTAGCAGTATTTGGGGTATTGTCTTTGGGGTGATACACCAAGCTCTAAAATCTGGGAGTTGACCCAGAAGGTAAAAAATAGAGACAGAGAGCTTAATATTCTAGAGGGTTAGAATGAACATTGCTGTAAAATAGCTCATCTGTTGTGATTTTCCAGCTTGATTTTTGGATAATCTGTTTTCTTTTTCACCTCTTCCAGCATTCTATTCCAGCCGTGGAGCTCAGACAGCCATTCTTCCCTACACACATGGGTTCTATGAAGCTCAGACAATTCCATCGTCCCCAGCTGAAGAAATACTCATTTGGGGCTCTGTCCCAGCCTGGACCACACTCGGTTCAATCTTTACTTAAACACATCAAGAAGAAGGCAAAAGTAAGTTTCCCTTTCATGGAAGAACCAATCAAATAACCAATTCATTCACACACCAGTCCGACAGATCTAGTTGTGTTTGGGGGGGATCGGTGTTGTTAGATAAAATGTTGCAGGGAGAGCAGCAAACAGGCTTTGGTTTCGATGGTACTGTAACCCAAATAGTAAAAAAAAGGGTTGTGGGGTACTGCATCTCTTTTAACAGAAAGAAGGTCTTCTCTTTGTAGAAGGAAGGTGTGGGGTGTTGGATCTCTTATAGTTGGGGGAAGGTGAGGGGGTGCCGGATCTCTTATAGTAGGAGGAAGGTGCAAGGGGTGCCAGATCTCATATAGTAAGGAGAAGCTGCGTGGTTGCTGAATCCCTTCTGGTAGGAGGAAGGTTTAGGGGGAGTTGCCAGATCTCCTATGGTTAGCTAAGGGTGCGGGATCTCTTATAGTAAGAGGAAGGTTCGGGGGGTGCCAGATCTCTTAAAGCAGTGATAGATGAAAGACATGATGTACCGGACCCTGATAGCATTAGGAGTCCCCAGCCAAGTCTGAAACAATGTAGAGAGAATTATTTTTTTTATGTGGTTTTCCCACTATTCAAATAGGGACCCAGTGTGCAAGGACCAAAAGCAAAATGTTTTAAGTTCAGATTCATCAATTTCAGACTTTGTTAAACCAACACATTTTGGATTCAAGGGGTTCTCCTCTTCAGGGCTTGGTACTGTTAAACATATTGGGTTCTAATAATGGATTGCATTCCATGATCTGTGTCTGTAAGTCATTGGCCTCTAATGTTCCTAATCTTTAGTTCTGTTTTGCTATACTGTACCCCAAGTTGACCCTTTGCTGTTTTAGCTTTGAGCCCTGAGCTTTTGGTTTTACATTGCTATTGATGCTGCATTTGGGATACTTCTGGGGTGCACTTTGCACAGATTAACAGTTCTTCCTTGGTCTGTGGTGGCTACTATCATAGTGTATGGTCTGATTACACATCTGAATGTTTTACTTCAGCTTATTTATGTAAATTTTTACCTTTCAGATGAGGGAACAGGAGCGTCAAGCGTCTGGAGGTGGAGAGATGTTTTTCATGCGTACTTCACAGGATCTCACCGGCAAAGATGGAGACCTCATTCTGGCCGAGTACAGTGAAGAAAATCCGCCATTAATGATGCAAGTTGGCATGGCAACTAAAATAAAAAACTATTACAAAAGGGTAAGGGCTGCAGGACCATGCTGATAACTTTGCTGGTAATCTTTAGGGGCCTTTTTTATCGTTTTGTAACATTTGTTTATTCATAGAAACCAGGAAAAGACCCTGGAGCCCCAGACTGCAAATATGGAGAGACTGTGTATTGTCACACCTCGCCATTCCTTGGCTCTCTACATCCTGGACAGTTATTACAGGTAAGATTATTCAGTTTATATAATTTAAAGAGTCCTACTGGGCTACTTTGCTCCCCATTCCCTATATAAATTCTTTAGTAGGAAACAATACCATGTGAAATCGGGTAGACAGCCCAATGTAAACAGAGCCACAGCAGTTAATGTGGATACATTTTCTCCAAAGCTTAGATTTAAAAAAAAAAAAAAAATGTTTTTTCTTTTTCTATCATCTTTATTCAGTGTGGCTGAGCAGAGTAAGTATCAGGACTGCATAGAGAAAGAAGCAAATCTCTGATCTGTATTTAGTTGTTTTGTCTGGAGTTAAACTTTGGGTTTTCTGTCTTTTTTTAACCATTTACTATAACAATCTTGTATTTTTATTCTTTAGGCATTTGAAAACAACCTATTTAGATCCCCAATATATTTACATAAGATTCCTGAAACTGACTTCCTGGTTATCCGTACCCGTCAAGGCTACTACATACGTGATGTGGTGGATATTTTTGTGGTGGGTCAACAATGTCCCCTCTTTGAGGTTCCAGGACCCAACTCTAAACGGGCGAACACCCACATCCGTGACTTCCTGCAGGTATGTGGCCTGTCCCTGATGGGACGAACTTGTGCGGAGCGCTCAATTTACAAACATGTCTAACATTCCCCTAATTTAACCTTTTCCAGGTTTTCATATACCGGCTTTTTTGGAAAAGCAAGGATAGACCCCGTAGAATTCGTATGGAGGACATTAAGAAGGCTTTTCCTTCCCATTCAGAAAGCAGTATCAGGAAAAGGCTGAAGCTTTGCGCTGATTTTAAAAGGACAGGTAAGATTGTGCTTTAGAAATGAACATGTGCATCATGGCACAAAACTACAGAACACTCCAGCACTTCCAAAAACCCCATTTTCCCTCAGCAATCTGCTTGCTTTGCATTGTTTACAAATTGTTTAAATGTGAAAGTATAGTAAAGATACAATCTAAACAAAAAATAATAAAAGAAATGAGTGTCTTCCCCTTCTGCGAGGAGAATCCTTTCGTATAACTCGAGTTTTACTTTAAATGGCCCTGCTTAATTTTGTCTAGCGATCCCAGATTTATTGATATATCAGAAAAGGTTTAAAGAGAAGTGAAATATTTTAGACTTTTATTGTATTTTCATTTTTAACACTTACTGCTTATTTAAACTCTTTATATTACAAAATAAACATTTAGTTCTGGGTGCAACTAAACCTTTCTGTATAATAAATTCTATTCTAACCCTCTGTACATTGCCTTTGTGGTTGATTTCTCCTCGTCACAGGAATGGACTCTAATTGGTGGGTGTTGAAGCCAGATTTCCGTTTACCGACGGAAGAAGAAATTCGAGCAATGGTGTCACCTGAACAATGCTGCGCATATTATAGTATGCTTGCTGCAGAACAGAGATTAAAGGTCAGCCATTTCTGTGCCGATCCGTGCAGTTTATAGATCATCATCTAACTTTTATGCTTCACAGATACATTTACAAATTATATTTCTTGCAGGATGCTGGCTATGGAGAAAAGTCCTTTTTTGCTCCAGAGGAAGAAAACGAAGAAGATTTTCAAATGAAGATAGATGACGAGGTTAGTGCCTGGGCATGGTCTGATCTTTTTATTTGAATGTCTATTTTAAAACTGATTCTCCCTATATCAGGTTTGCTTCTTTTCTCATAATAGATTGTTCTGTCTTGTAAGATTGTCCTGATCAGACCTGCTGCTTGTCTTATTACAGACTGTCCTCACTTTTTCTATGTTCTTAACTGTTCCTGGTCTAATAACAGACCGTCCTGCTCCTTGTCTTATAACACAATATTCTGAATCCCTCTAGGTCAGGACAGCTCCTTGGAACACTACAAGAGCATTCATTGCAGCAATGAAAGGGAAATGTTTGCTGGAGGTGACAGGAGTTGCAGACCCCACAGGATGTGGGGAAGGCTTCTCCTATGTGAAGATTCCAAACAAGCCAACACAGCAGAAGGTTCGTACCTACACTGTCCAAAGTAAAATATTTGGTTGTATATACACTTTAATAATGGCATGCTGTGTATGTTGTATGGGATCAAAATATATGCAGCACACCTAACGCTTGAAAATCTTACTAAATTAGATTTTTTTTTTTTTTTTTCTACAGCAAGATGATAAAGAACCCCAGCCAGTGAAGAAAACTGTGACTGGAACTGATGCTGATCTGCGTAGACTTTCTTTGAAAAATGCCAAACAACTGCTGAGAAAATTTGGAGTCCCTGAGGAGGAGGTGAGCGCATAAGGAAGTTAAAGTGCTGGAATGATTTATGTAGAGCTGTGGGCAGTATGGTGGCTCAGTGGTTAGCACTCTGGCCTTTGCAGCGCTGGGTCCCAGGTTGGAATCCCAGCCAGGACGCTATCTGCATGGAGTTTGCAGGTTCTCCCTGTGTTTTTTTGGGTTTCCTCCGGGTATTCTGGTTTTCTCCCACATTCCAAAAACATGCAGTTAGGTATTTGGCTTCCTCAAAAATTGACCATAGACTGTATTAATTACATATGGCTATGGTAGGGACATTAGATTGTGAGCTCCTTTGAGGGACAGCTAGTCACATGACTATGGACATTGTACAAAGCTGTGTAGTCTGTTGGCACTATATAAATACTGTGTAATATTAATATTCAAGCTAAATTTATTAATAGTTTCAGGGCTCATGTCCTTGGATGTTGTTTTCCTGCATTTGACAAATGCACCTCAGATGCAGCTTAGTACAGTCCCATTTACTGTAATTAAGCAATGAAAATTACAGTTTGCAGTCTTGGATTGAGCTGTGTCCTGTTAAGGTGCTTGCATGCAGCACTTTTCTTTCAAGCCTTTGAACATTCGTTGAAAAATAAATGTGTCCAAATCCTTATTTAAAAGATAGGTACAAGATAGTGTAAAAGATAGTGTAATATGTTGGCGCTATATAAATCCTGTTTATTAATAATAATAATAATAATAATAAAAATAATAGTGTACAATGAAGAGTAAAGTAGGCACATTGTTATGGACAGCCATATGGAAAGGGGGCCTGGGCTGGATTTTGTATAGGTCAGTATTGGAATATTCTTTGAGATGTTACACTTCTTCTTTTTGGAATACAGGTGATTATTAGTTGCAAGAGCATCAGGTATTCTAAAAAAACAGTGCTAATAAAGCTCCTTGTATTTTGTTTTTTTTTGTTCCAGATCAAGAAGTTATCTCGATGGGAAGTCATTGATGTTGTAAGAACGATGTCTACAGAACAAGCACGTTCTGGGGAAGGTCCCATGAGTAAATTTGCCAGAGGTTCAAGATTCTCAGTGGCTGAACACCAGGAGAGATATAAAGAGGAATGCCAGCGAATATTTGATCTGCAAAACAAGTATGATATTTTATAATCCAATAAATTCATTTTCAATAGATTGGAATGTAAATTTTAGAAGAGTCTCTGATTCAGATAGTAGCTTTGGTGAGGAACTAAAATCTCCAAAAGGTAGAAATTCTTATGCCCCCTGTATGTTTAATTTCTGTCTGTTTTATAAGAAACATTGTCACATTAAGGGCACGGAGCTGTCCATGATGGATGCTTTGGTTCAGTACTGTCTCATTAGCTGACCTCATACAATCATACAGATAAAGATTTCACACATTCATACAGAGTGAGGTTATTCCAGGCTGTGGCATAAAAGCTCAGACATTAGGCACATGTAGCATTTTCAGAAGTAGACCACATGGTTAAAAGCCTTTTTTATACTTTAAAATTTACATTATTAAATGAAAAGGGAAAACTATAGTTCTGAAAACAATTATTTGTCCCGGACATCTTGAAGAAAATACAAAATGTTTCTCTTTAACCCCCTCTGATTTCTTTTTTTCCCTATTCAGGGTATTGGAGTCTGCAGAGGTTTTGTCCACAGACACAGACAGTAGTTCTGCAGAAGACAGTGACTTTGAGGAAATGGGGAAGAACATTGAGAATATGCTGCAGAACAAAAAGACGAGCTCCCAACTGTCCCGGGAGCGAGAAGAACAAGAGAGGAAGGAGCTGCAGAGGATGTTAATGGGGGAAGACAGCGGTACTGACAAGGAGAGGAGTCGAAAGGACAAGAAGGACAGAAAAGGATTTTGTGAGTATTTTCACCACCCTAACATCTCTAACTGCATCCTAGTTCCTTTCTCCCTCCTTAGCAATATGCTAATAGTTAATAAATTAAACATTTCCACTTTCATTACATAGTCTGTGCTTCCCTGAGAGTCTTTAACTTTTTGATGTTAGTCCAGAAAAGTTGGCATTGCTAAGCAGGCTATGCTTTCATGCAGACGGCTCTATGAAATGCCTACATGTGATTCTGAACCTGCACGATTGAAAGATCTGAAATCTAATACATGACAAGTGTGGGCCAGGGACAGTCAGGCTGGGAAATGAGAAGCTAAATGATGATGGACATCCTTGAACCAGGAAAATTGTTGGGTTCTAACTTGCTGCAGTTTTTGGTAATAACCTTTCTTTATAGCCACAGGCTCAGCTGCTTCTGGAGGTTCCCACAAAGATGATGACACAGCATCTGTGACCAGTTTAAATTCTGCAGCGAGCGGTCGCCGACTGAAGATTTACCGCACATTTAGAGATGAAGATGGTAAAGAATATGTTCGGTGTGAGACGGTGCGCAAACCTGCTGTTATTGATGCCTACAGCCGAATTCGCACTACCAAAGACGATGAGTTTATGTGAGTAATCCCGGTGTCTGGGCAATGGGATGCATTGTGCTTGGGTCGGCATCATCTGACATTGTCATTTCTGTGTTTCAGCCGGAAGTTTGCTCTGTTTGATGAACAACATCGTGAAGAAATGAGAAAAGAAAGGCGACGAATCCAGGAGCAGCTCCGCAGATTGAAGCGCAATCAGGAAAAGGAGAAGCTTCGAGGTCCTCCCGAGAAGAAGCCCAAGAAGATGAGGGAACGGCCAGATCTGAAGGTAACATTTAAGGTTTTGTTGAAGCTACATTATCCAAGCACCCAGAGTGCTTCTGAACTCTACACTGTCTTGAGTTTCAAACCTGGGTCATATTTAGCGTTGAATACCAGGAGGCAGCTCTATATTCAATATAAAGTGTGTATAACAGCTAGGTACCAGTACTTCATGGCTAAAGCTAGGAGAGAAAGACCCAGCAAAAGCGGGTGTGCTTAACATGACGAGAAAACAGATTTAAATGAGCTGGTTAGCCTTCTCCTTCTCTTTTTACTGTCCAATCACAGGCTGGCAGAGGGAGAAGACATTTAAGAGTTTGTGCAGAAAATTCAGGTCTCCTTTTAGCTGTTTTGTGGTTAAATTTGTATTTTTATGATAAAGGTTTCCATACAGAACATTGTGGGTTTCCTATATGTTAAATGTTTTTCTTTCTCCCTAAAGCTAAAATGTGGTGCTTGTGGAGCGATCGGACACATGAGAACCAATAAGTTCTGCCCCCTCTACTACCAGACGAATGCCCCTCCATCCAATCCAGTGGCCATGACAGAGGAGCAGGAAGAAGAGCTTGAGAAAACAGTAATACACAATGACAATGAGGAGCTAATTAAAGTTGAAGGAACCAAGATTGTTCTGGGCAAACAGCTGATTGAAAGGTAAGAATTGTTTTTTTCCATGGAAACCTGTGCACTGTTTTCACGGTTCCTCTGCCATGAACGAGTTTAGCCAAAAATAAGCATCCATTGTTCGCTATGGTATCTTCTGAACCGCCTAAAAGTACAGCAAAGGGTCGCCATATTGTATGAGAGCAGCAATCTCTCTGTAGCAGTCTGACATACACCTTGTTTAGCTACTGCTCTCCAATCAGCACTGTTCCAACTCCCTGCTAATTTGTGCACTGTAGCTGTAAAAAGGCACAGGTGGTTTGTTAGATTGCTGCAGAGAAACCACTGCCTTTACACAGTACGCTTTACTTATCTCCAAAGTAAAGTCAGCCACCCTTCACCCTTCTTTCTTACCACCTCTTTTTCGTGCACTCACTAATTTTGATTAGCACTGCACCAACACCCACCTCTGTGCTTACTGCCCACCTCTGTACTATGCACCACTGCAGTGTAGGTCCTTTCCATATTCAGTCAGTTCAGATTTTATTTTATTTAGTTTTTATATATATATCATAATACAGTAACTCTCTCCTCTATGCATTCTCAATCCCACCCTTTCCCATGCTGTATAGTGCTGACGAGGTCAGAAGAAAATCTCTGGTCTTGAAGTTCCCTAAGCAGCAGCTGCCACAGAAGAAGAAGAGACGAGTGGGAAGCACCGTGCACTGCGACTACCTCAATGTAAGTACCAGCCAGGTGTTTGTCTTTAGTTCACAGCTGCAGGTACAATGCAGCAACCAGCAGATGGAAATAGAGAATCATCCTAATATATATTAGGCAGTCTGCCCCAGGTAAGGCATTTTCTAGGTACCTCACGCTGGGTGCTTCGTGTCCTGGGTTTTGTTGCTGAACCCCTGGCTTTAAGATACAAAGCTTCAGACAGCTGACACAATGCTGCAGAATGGGAGACTGATATTTACTTACTTTAGACTATAGAATACATTTTTAATCCCCCATTTTTTCACAATGAAATATAATTTTTCACTTCGCTTTTCAGTTGAATTACCACTAATAAATTATAAAATCATGTCTGTTTTAGCGGCCCCATAAATCCATACATCGCAGAAGGACGGATCCCATGGTCACTCTGTCTTCTGTCCTGGAATCCATCATTAATGACATGAGAGATATGTCAAATGTAAGTAGTGATTTACTAAATGTGTGGTGTGGATTTACTAAAGGTCTGTGGAGGAAATCAGCGAAGTACTTCCATAATGTATTGTATTTATTAAACTATTGTCAGCACAAATGCTCACATTTTGTAATTTTTCCCCTAGACATATCCTTTCCATAGCCCTGTCAATGCCAAGGTTGTGAAGGATTACTACAAAATTGTGACCAATCCGATGGATCTGCAAACATTACGGGAAAATGTGCGCAAGCGGATGTACCCATCCCGTGAGGAGTTCCGTGAACAGGTGGAATTGATTGTAAAGAACAGCATACTATATAATGGTGAGAATGCTGGAGATCTGTATTAGCTGTGGGTGTAATGATAATGTGACAAATCCTAATCAAATCTTCTAATTGTAGGTCCCAAGCACTCCCTGACACAGATCAGTCAGGCCATGTTGGACTTGTGTGATGAGAAACTAAGAGAGGTGAGAGTTGTCTATTACTACACGTATAATACAGGGAACAAGGGGAAGAACATTAGTAAATAACAAGGCAAAGCCATCAGCATAACATAAAAGGTGCACAAAGAAGTCTTTGTTCCCAATAATATAATCTATATAAAATATTTGCTTAAAATGATATCCACAGCTTCAGCCCGTAGATGAAGTGTGCAAATCTATGGTCCATAGTGGGCTCAGAGGTGCAAAAGCTTGAATATTACAATTCTACAGACACAAAGGCAATGACCAATTGTCAGACCTCCCAATAAATGTCACATTTCCCTAACTCTAAGCAAGTGACACGTATAGGAACCTGCACACCTCCTGTCATCATGTGTGGGGAAGTACAAAGGACACATTCATAAGGTCACCATTACTGAAATGAAAGTATACATGCAGTACCTTGTGACTGAAGAGTTATAGGATGTGGGAGACCACATCCTGGTACTGACATTATCATTGTGCACACACTGAACGTTTACAATACTAACAATAAAACAATCATGGTGCAGAAGCTTTTTGTTTGTTAGGCCATGTTGCTGTTATGTATTTTCTATAAGGTTTTAAAGGAAACTTGTCCTTTCTACTACTATTCATTTATAGGGTTTTAAATTCTTAAAAAAGGTGGACACGCCCCCTTTATTTCTGGAGTCAGCGATGGATTTCTTCATAGCTAACATGGTGCCAGAGCTGCACCCTACCTCCTGCACATTATGGTGCTGACAGTAGGGGTCGCGTCTCCAATGTAGTCACAGTGATCCACTGTATAATTGTAAATTATTTCTAGGGAGATCAATAACTTTTTTTTTTAATTCAGGTGATTGTGCAGCATTTTATCTCAGCAATAAGTTTTCCTGCAGCTATTGCTGTGCAATCACCTTGGTGGCTGAAGCAGAGAACATTACAGCATAGCATGGAGCAGCAACAACTTTGCTGACCAATAGCTAGAGACTGAAGATTAAATTGCTGGTTGCAGATCTCTTTTTCCTAGTTATTGTGATGAATTGCTGCCACATTACCCTGCCTGAAGTGGCTGTACAGCACTGCTGTGTATAATGGCAGTCACAGCCTGTGCCCTGCCTGCTATGTTATCTGGCCAGGTCATCATTCTTGGTGCCACTGTGTAGTTTACACATTTTTGTTAGTGGAAGTGTACATGGTGATTAGAGTTCACCTACTAGGAATCACTTCACCTACAACTGCATGTGGGATAGGGGGACAGTTTGGCATAAGTTTCTGGTTGTTGGCATTAGGTGTATTCTAGTCAGCAACCATCGCTTCCCCATCGATGTCCTTTTTTACAGGGGTAGGTTGTTGTGTAGGCCTAGGATATAATAATGCAGCCCGTGTGTATTATATCATCATTCTGATTAATTCTTTGTGTCTTTGGCATTACAGAAAGAGGACAAGCTTGCCAGGCTGGAGAAAGCCATTAATCCCTTGCTGGATGATGACGATCAAGTGGCCTTCTCCTTTATCCTGGACAATATAGTGACACAGAAGATGATGGCGGTGCCAGATGTGAGTTCCTCTTCTCTTACCTCTTGTCTGAATTACTGATTTCTGAACCCATCAAAAGAGAAAATGCTTAACGAGATTTCACACAGAATCCCAATGAAGTGAATCAATAGAGGTGTCTATATGATCCATCTGTGTCTCCTATCGGCCTTTTTAGGGAACTCGATTCTGGGGACACATGTAACATCAGTGATGGATCTGTGCATTGTAGGGGGGGGGGGGCTGAAGTTGGGCCCTTACAGACATGTGTGTCTATACATTCATATTCAATATATTTTGTTCATGTCAATATTGCCCTATAAAGGTCTCACATTATTTTTCTTGAATTGTCCACAGTCATGGCCCTTCCACCTCCCTGTCAACAAAAAGTTTGTTCCTGACTACTATAAGGTCATTGTCAACCCAATGGATCTGGAGACCATTCGCCAGGTAAGAGGGTCAAATTTTTTTTTTTTTTTTTTTTTTTTGTTTTGTGATCACTTCTATGACTCCATTGTATCTTATTGTATAATAAATGTTTGAAATTCTTCCTTTCTAGAATATTTCTAAGCACAAGTATCAGAATCGGGAAAGCTTCTGCGCCGATGTCAATCTGATCTATACAAACAGCATTAAGTATAACGGTGAGTTAAAAGCAGATGCTGCTCTGGTCACTGACCCATATTATGAGTGTGTGGCCCCCAGATATACAGACAACCCAATGCAAATCATTTGCTGCTGTTCTTGTGCAATGAAAGTGAGGAATGGAGGTCCAGGTACTGACAAGGTCACTCATATGTCAGTTGGGCGATTTCTCTTTAGTAATCCCAAGAATCCTGTAAATAAGTGGCGAACCAGCCCCATACCCATTGTTTGTTTCACATACCACCCCAAGCATTTGGGGTTGTTTACCTGTCGTCTTTTGTTCAAATGAATCTTTTAAGATCTGGGAAATGGCTTTGTAAGCCCCTCTCATCGCTGTAGTCTGTCATATAACATAATTTTCTCTTCATTCCTCACACAGGGACAGACAGTCAGTACAGTAAAACGGCGCAGGAGATTGTAAATATTTGTAGTCAGACTCTGGCAGAGGTAAGAGGGTTCCGTTAACATTTAAGGTCCCTGGAATTGGCTCCGGCTGTGACTAATGGTCCTTCTCCTCTTATTTTACCAGTACGATGAGCACCTGACACAGCTAGAAAAGGACATCTCCACCGCTAAGGAGGCTGCTCTGGATGAGGCTGATCTGGAGAGCTTGGAACCAATGACTCCTGGACCTTACACCCCACAGGTAGGTTACAAGTGAGAGGGGTCAGGTACTATACAGTCCCAATTTACTGACACTGGACAGTCTTCCTGTCATTGTGGACTAATCCATAGAAAATAAAGGAATTCACATCCTGAATGTGATCAAATCAATATTCCCTGAGTTCTGGTTCTGTTGGGAAATTTCTGATATTTGGGGGATATTATTGGGGGCCCTCAGAGCCACTCTGTCAGGACATCTGCCCATTCAAGGGCTTACAAGCTAAATTGTGTGATTTAATTCTTTTCAGCCTCCGGACTATTATGACACCAACACTTCGCTCAGCATGTCCCGGGAGGCTTCTCTGTACCAGGATGAAAGCAACATGTCTGCCACAGAGGCAGCGACGGCCTCACTGGGAAAGAGGAGCTTGGTAATATATACAAAATATTCAATAAATGTCATTTTCAAGATCTATAGCTGATAATGGCCGACAGACATGCAAGTCCCTGTGAAGGATTTCTGGTCATTCATAGGTTCAGGTTGCATTGCCGGCATCTCAAGTCTCCAATACTTGTAGTGAGCACTGAAATATGGCGAAGTCTGTGCTTCATATTAATGTTCATGAAGGGAGGGGGGACTCCATGTTAATGTCCATAGATGGGTGGGGGACTCTATGTTAATGTCCATGGATGGGTGGGTGACTCTATGTTAATGTCCATGGAAGGAGGGGGGGACTCCATAATAATGTCCATGGTGATGGAATGGGGTGTACTAGATCTCATAGACCTGCGATAGTCATTTGACCACAGACATTTTTCCTGGGTTCTATCATATCATAGCGCTGGATATTCAGCACAGGGTCGCTAATTTTTCTGCAGTTTTCCTGATGGTTTCCTATGGTTTGTATTTGTAGATGAGATTAGGACGAGGACGTCTGGGTGAAGATGACTCCGATGTTGATATCGAAGGATTTGAAGAAGAGGATGATGGCAAACCAAAGACTCCGGCTCCTGTAAGTCAGCCCTGATGAGAACTAGTTAGAATAGATGACTACTAGTTAATGAATAGTTTGGGTTCATCTTCATCTCGTACATCTATCCCGATTGTAGGAAGTGGAGGATGTGGATGGCGATTTGGCAGAGGAGGAGGAGAGCGCAGTACAGCAGCCACAGGCCAGTGTCCTGTATGAAGATCTATTGATGTCGGATGGTGAAGATGATGATGAAGGAAGTGATGAGGAAGGAGATAATCCCTTTTCATGTAAGTCAACCATGTCTGTACCAAGTGGAAGCCATGTTCCTCGTATGGGGATGATTGTAGAAAAGGGGCGATGATTGGGGTGTCATTACACGTGTCATCACATGCTCACCCCTGTCTTATTATCTCTGCAGCCATCCAGCTGAGTGAAAGCGGCAGTGACTCTGACATTGAATCCGGAGGAATCCGACCCAAACAACCTCACATGATGCAAGAGAACACCAGGATGGGGATGGAGAATGATGAGAGTATGATGTCCTATGGGGAGGGGATGGAAACCTCACAAGGAATGGAGGACAGTAACATAAGGTAAAGTACAAATGATTTATCCTAATTTATTATTACCCCTCAGAGCCACACTCCCTCACCCTTGGTAACAGATGCACACCCTCTGAGTAACACCTTCTGATAGACACCTTCTCATACCCTCACCCCTGGTAATAGAAGCACACTCTCGGAGCCACACCCCCTGATAGACACCTCGTCAGCCCTGGCAACAGCCAAACAGGATGACTCCTTTTTAATACTGTCATTGATACAATTGTAGTATTAAAAAAAAAAAACTTGTATAGAAGGTATATATTTGTGTGTGTACTGGTATGATATAGAAGGTATATATTTGTGTGTGTACTGTTATGGTATTGTGGTCTGTTGTCTCCCCCCCCCCCTCCAATATTGCAGATTTTACCCTTTTTACTGTACTGAGAAATGTTTTGATTGCATTTTGCAGTTATGGAAGTTATGAAGGACCTGACCCTAAATCCAACACCCGGGACACCAGTTACAGCAGCATAGGGGGTTACGAGTTGTCAGAGGAAGAGGATGAGGATGACGAGGAGGAGGAGCGCCATGGGCCCAGTGTACTGCACCAGGTCCCGTTATCTGAGGATGAGGACAGCGAGGACTTTGCATCCCTTCATGGTGACAGTGACAGTGACAACGAGTAGAACGATTCATTGCTCTGGAGTCATTGAGGGGTCACAACCCAAAATAACCAATCACATGTCTGGGGTGCCTCTTAAAATATATATCCAGCTAAGCCCTGCTGGGTTTTTATTGCTCTCTGGGGCCCCTATGTATACTTGGTGAGCCCTGCGGTCTGATGGGGCCCCCCCTGCATTCGGACAGCCTGTACTTTGGTTGGTGTATCTGTTTTCTCCGTTATGGAGCCGCTTAGTGATTTTTTACACTTTGTGAATGGCGGATTCAGTTCTGTATCAGAGCTCTGCGCCCCCTGGTGGCCCACTGTGTTTATTCATTTTTATGTTCTTTTAGGGTGTGGCCCCTGAGCTGTCATCCTGATCCCTGGCTTTCCTACTGCTAGGTAATGAAGCCAGAGATGGGGATGACACTCAGAGGCAACACGTGGTCACCCCACACTTCTATCCTTAGGGTTCTCTTTATGAACCTTTGCTATGTAAATATGTTCTAACTTTTCATGTTTTGTGAAATAAACTCTTATTATATTGCCACCGCAATTGTCTTTTGTTACGGGGGGATAAAGGGGACCTTTCTTATCTGAGAAGTATGGGCTTCATTGTTCTCCTTCTACCTGGGCTGAAACAAGCATGTAGCTAGTGATATTGCACATCATCGTTACATAGTAGGTTAGGATGAAAAACACGTATGTCCATCAAGTTCAACCGCTAGGGAAATACACATATCCCAGATATTATAAACCCTATGGACATAGTTGGTTCAGAGGAGGCAAAAAAACCCCGGGTACAATTTGCTTCAACGGGAAAGAATTCCTTCCTGATCCCATGAGGCAATCGGATGTTCCCTGGATCAGCAGTCTCTGTTATCTTTTCTATAAATCCTTAACCCCCAGTTATATTCTGTGCTTCTAGATATCATCCAGCTTTTTCTTAAAGCAATCTATGGAATTTGGTGAAACTACTTCCTGAGGGAGCCGATTCCACATTTTCACACCTTACAGTGAAGAATCCCTTCCTTATCCGGAGCTTAACCTCCCTAGCAATATTCCTGAGTGTGACTCGGGGATGATATTACTTGCAAAAAGTGGTAATCCCGAGTCACACTTGGGGTCGCTAAAAACAAAAAACCCCACTTGCCTAGTTCCTTTGGCATCCTCCCGCATCCTGCTTGTCCGTCCAGAACCTTGGGCGGTATCCTCCTTCTCCGATCCCCCGACGACTGCAGAGACGTTCTCCGGGGTTTCCCGGTGATGTCAGTCCGTGCATGCATTGGATCTTGCGGGAGGTAGCAGGAAATTCTAATAATTTTGCATTGGATTCAATGCAAAAAAAACTATTGAGTGCAATACAAAGAAATATTATTATTTTTATATATATACATTATATATATATTTATTTATTTATTTTTTATGCACCTTTTTGTATTTTTGTATTTTTTTTTTTTATTGAAAGTTTATTATTACATATTGGACATATTTCGGTGAGTTATGCCTAAGAATTATAAGCCTACAATGTAAAAAGAAATTCCATGCAAAACAATGTAACACTTTTTGGCATGAAATTACGGACAGAATTAGAACGCTAGGGTAGTTAAACTTTTTTTCCTCCAGATTCAAAGAGCGCCCCCTTGTTCTTTGTAATGATCTCAGTGAATAATTGGGAAGAGAGTTCTCTATACAGACCATTTATATATTTATACAGGGTGATCATATCCCCCCTTATACGGGAGGGAGAATAGATTCAGTTCAGCTAATCTCTCCTCATAGCGGAGCTCCTCCATTCCTTTTATTAGTTTAGTTGCCCTTCTCTGCACTCTCTCCAATTCCACAATGTCCTTTTTGTGAACT
>NC_092871.1:86251318-86267278 GCF_032062135.1 Pyxicephalus adspersus | reverse complement strand
CACAGGAAGTGAGCGAACGTTCGTTCACCGCGCATGCTCAGACCATGGACGATCACTGAACGACCGTACACACGATAGATGGTCAACGATCGTCATCCGATCCGCCGGTCCGGTCGTTCATTTCCAACGACTATCCTCGTTCGTCAGCGTCGGTTACTTTTTTTACAAACGATTTTGCCCAATCGATCGTTCGTCGTTCATTTCCAACGATAAAAATTGGAAGTGTGTACGCAGCTTAAGTCATAATTCTCATCACTCATTAAGGCCTTATATTTAATTCATTATCACGTGTACCTGTTCTGAGTTACCAGCCACTGCAGCCTTGTATTTCAAACAGATCACAATGTGTGTTTTAAAGTTGTTTATTTTCTATAGAAAATCTGTTATCTCTTCCTCCTCAGTGCTGCAGCCACTTCCTGTCTATATGCCCTACACTGATCCCTGCATGGCATATAAATGATCTGTCCACCAATAGTAATATTGCACTTCCTATTGTCTGGTCAGGGATTGGGATCCCTATAAGCTACCAAAGATAGTATCAGACTGATGATGTCATGAGGAGAGGCACCAATGTGACAAATCAGCTTGCAGTTTACAGATATTTCTGTGTGCAGGTATAAAACCATAGACCGGTATTTATTATTACCAGAGGTTAAAACTTGGACTCGGACTCAAGTTCGACTTAAGTCACCTAATGAATGACTTGCAACTGACTCAGGGGTTTTCTCCAACGACTTGCAACTTGACTCGTGACTTTCTTTCTCTGCTGATAGCTGAAAGGGGAAGGAAGGAAAGCAGTGATGCTTCTGTAACACAACCTTAGCCCCCCTTAAGTTGTCAGAGAAAACTTAGAATGCAAGAGAGGTGGGGAGGAAGGCGATGTTAGATTACAGAAGTCTCACTGCCTTCCTCTCTTCAGCCGTCAGAGGAGAAATCCGTGGACTTAGAATGTGATCCTGTGCTCAAGAACAGGATAAGAGCTCTGTTTCTATATAGGGAAAAATTAAGTGACTCGACTTAGAAGAATTCTTGGTGACTTGGACTTAAATTATTATTATGACTTGGATTATTATTACTCCGCTGCATGTTGATTGGTCTCCTACTGTGTGCTTAGTTCACACAACCAAATGAACGTAGGGAAATACAGATGTGTGTACAGCCCTATGTATGTTCAATGTATGGCTACACATGTAGGGAGGTATGTCCCCATGTACATATACTTCTGTGTGTGTGTTTTCATATACACAGCATTATGCTTAGCTCAGTGCTGATCACAATTTAACTTCTGCTAGTTATAGTATTGACTTGAGGACACTTTGTGGTGGGACTATGGTGAGGACATTAGATTGTGAGCTCCTCTGAGAACACCGAGTGATAGGACTATGGCGGGGACATTAGGCTGCGTGTGAACTCCTCTTGTTGACCTGTGGTGGTTTTGCGTGGGCACTGGGCTCCTCCGGGGAAACATGCATGGACTACGGGCCTGTACAGTGCTGCACGATGTGATGGATATGCAACGCATACTTTTATGGATCAGAGGAGCAAAGTTTTTCAGGTGTGCCCACGGCCGGTCACACACTGACGTTGTCTTCCCTCTGCCTGCACTCTTTATTGAGCAGAATGTAATTCGTCCATCCTATGTTTAGGGAGATTTATAAGGATTTTGGTGGTTGGAATCGTGTGTGCAGCATTTTCTATAACATTGTAAGCCCGGTTTGTGGGGGTGGGGGGGTGTTAGGAAATAAACCAAACCTAATGACAAAAAATAAAAACACAAAACATTTTTGTTCCGCTTAAAGTTTACTTAACATAAGAAAATGTTCAATTCTTACATCTGACTAAAGGTTAATGGGGGGACAAAACTGAAATGAATGAAGTCACACAGGCACTGAGGCATATCTAGGGTTTGCGGCACATGCTATTCCCACACAAAGCATTCATACCGGGGACAGGAAATGTAGAAAGAAGCTTCAGCCAATGTCCACGGCGTGCAAAGTACAAATACAACGTAAAAATCCGTCCATTCAATACATGGGCCACCACTCGTCACATGATGGGGAACCTACTCGGCTCTGCCCATGTGTGTACAATGCGATGGATTGGAGGGAGGGGAGCGTGCAAAGACATTTCATTTATACTAAAGCAGACACAATGGCCTTTGAGTGTAAACAGACGCCGGACATTAAAAGGCTACAAGTGGTTTATAAAACCTATAAAAAGGACTAGAACACCATTAATGATGTTTTTTTCTTTTTTTTTTTTTTAATCTTTCATCCTGCACAGTTAGCAAAGTAATTGAAGCTGCGACTGGAGCAGACAGACACGCGGGAACTAATAAAGGTCAAACTTCAAAATATGCATATTGAGACAAAACTAAAATATTCCCATGAACAAAACAAAACATTGTTCCCTGTGTCCAGATTGGATGGCAAATTCCCTGTAATTTCAGCAACACAGGCTTGAACATAAACAGATATGAAATCTTTGCCGCATGGGGTGGGGTTATGCCGATTCGGTATTCTCCACAGGCTTTATCAGATGGTCGGGTTTGTTTCCAGCCGCATAATGATCCCACATTTGTAGATACAACCGCTCTAGATCCATGGTGTACTGTTTGGTATTGAAGAGGGGGCTCGATATTCTCTGCTTCCAGACCTTGGCACGAATCTTCTTCAGGCTGCCATGAGAAACACAAGTTATATATCAAGAGGTAGGGATTGTAGGGGACAATATGAATTCTTAAATATAGATTGCTATTCAGCTATTGCACATTATAAACTCCTTGTACCCATAGGATATATAAGTGGAAATAAAGGAGGAGGGGCTGTAGAAGCTAATGTACACATCCATTAGGTTCTTGGAAATTAGCATCTGCCTTGGCACAGCGTATGGTGTTTGGATGGAGTCATCCATACAAATACTGAACACATGCTCACCATTAGCATCAAGGAAGCCACTTGGGCGACAGTAAAATCAGAGATTTAATAGCAATTCTTCATACAATCAATGTGTGTTATATTGTACTTACTATTCTAGATCTGTGCCCAACTTTACTGCAATGTCTTCATAATCCTGTCTGGTTTTAGCAATTAGTTCTGGACAGCCCAAACAGGTGAGCTGTGATGCAGCAACCCGAGATGCAAGAGTATCACCTAAGTATGCAAAAGACAAGAAAAAGGGAAGTAAAGCAAACTGTGGGAGGGAAAAAAAAGAAACTGAACATCAATGTAACATTTTCACTTCATGTTACTGCTGGTGACCCAAAATGAAACCTGTCATTGTGAAATCAGTACATTCATCTTACCAAAGCTGCACTCAGCAAATATAGCCAGGGTTCCCCTGAAAGGTATGTCAAGGTTTCCTTCAGGTTAAATCTGGATTAGAGTTTCTTTCATTTCTTACCAGGCATAGTGACCATAGGAGTGCCGGCCCAGAGGACATCCATCCCGGTGGTGTGCCCATTACACAGAGGGGTATCCAAGCACACATCTGCCAGCTGTCCTCTTCTAACGTGTTCCTCTTTAGGAGCGACTGGAGAGAAGACAATCCTGGACTGAGGAAGCCCCATATTCTGGGCATATTGTTGTATGTTTGGCTCACCTACTGCAGGGAACCGTAAAAGCCACAAGACGCTGTTTGGAACTCGCTTCAGAATCTGGGAGAATGTTAAAGAATAATGTGATTATTGTCATGTTTAAAATATTTGTAACACATGGCCATAACTACAGCTGACACCAATCCACTTCTCTGTCATCACAAACTGTTGGGAGCCATAGAGCTGAGCTAAGAAGAAGCCCCAAAATCAGTCTATATCATATTGTATGGGCCTGCCATCTACTCAGGACTACATAACATGACCAATTTACAGGACAGCAGCCACCAGCGCTGTATAGAGAAGAACCTTTGTATACATCAGCACAGGACGGTGAAGGAACCACAATGAAGGACGAGATGGAAGGCTGAACTATCCAAGCTGGAGTCATCTGAACACTGCCAGACTAAAAATATAACAGCTGTCCCAGGAGCAACACAAACCTCTTGAAAAGATTTACATACTTCCAGCACTGACCCACTTTAAGCTTAAACATGCGGCATCATGTTACTGACTTCCTGGAAGTGCACCACCCCTCCCTTAGTATTTACTAATCTCCCCAATTTCTGTGTCCCTCTCTGTATAACAGCATCACATATTATGACACCTTGTCATAGCAGAGAGAACCTTTCTTTAGCACCAGCTACCAAATCCAAGCCTACATAGCCAGGCAGGGACCTGTTTTATCAGTGCGGAGTCAGTGGACTCTCCTTAGTGGGGGGATCCTTCCCTTAGGAAGCTGCCGTGATTGGATCTGCAGAGCACCCTTGTAACATCAATGCCTGTAAAGTTTGGGTATCTAAGAAATTTTATACAAATATATGTTGGTTGGGTGGTCTTATATACTTACATTAGCCCACATCTGCAGCGTGGGAGGATCGATCTTATACAGCTGGTTAAAGTTGCAGTAGACGACGGCATCTTCGGGTAATCCATACTGTGACCGTGTGGTGACAATTATTGTGCGAGGGACCTCTTCACCTGTTGCTGCTTTATTATTGATCTGGAATAGGATTTATTGTTAGAAACAATTGATGACACCATAAACTATAAACCAAATCTATGAAAGGCTTCAGAAGCTGCCAGGATGTTTGACACTTACTTGTGTTGTTGCCAGACCATTGCTGATATTAAACCCATTGATGGTTATCTGGATCTGCCCCCTATTAATCATCTCAATGACGGCTTCAGCAATGGTATTCATGGGAATCACTGGCATACTGAGAGCGGAGTTGCTGTCTGAAGTGTCAGTACCCTCTGCACCTTTCATCTGAAGAGAAGGGAAAGGTGTTATTTTGGTGGTGTGATGGGCAAGTGGGGTTATTTTGTTCATAGCTCAGTCAATGAATGTTCTATTTACCCATTGCTCAGGTCAGGGCTGTCCTTTGTTAGTTCAATAATAGTTATTTAAATAAGGCAATGGCTTACAAAGCCAGAAAAACCCATGACAAACCTGGCCTGTATGTGGCTTCCAAGGATTGAAATTGTACCAAGTTCATATAGGGGTGATCCCCAGATAGTGACTCAGACTAGGTGTTTACTAATCCCCCACTTTTTTGTATGTCCCTCTCTGTATAACAAAGCATCAGATGTTATGACACCTGGTCATAGCAGAGAGAACCTTTCTTTAGCACCAGCTACCAAATCCAAGCCTACATAGCCAGGCAGGGACCTGTTTTATCAGTGCGGAACCAGCAATCTGTACCCGCTGGCATCCCGATTAGTGGGAGGAGTCTTCTCCTTAAGAAGCCACTGTGATTGGATCTGCTGGGGCCCCTTGTAACACATGAGCAGTTGATGAATGGGGCCCACTGCGGCCATTGCTTACCTTCACTATTTTGACATCAGGCAGAGTCTCCAGGAAAGCTTTCAGATCGATTCCATTCAGGACGATTCTGTTGTCATATATATGGCCATTGGACTTGAAGTCTATGACGGCTTTTTTCTGAGAATGAGAATAGTTTGATGTAAAGTTAGAAGATTTTTGTGCATTTGACAGCTGGAGTTATGAGCCATTATACACCACATAATCTAGGATAAACCCAGATAAAACACCATACCACACCTCACTGTCCACATAATGATATTGGAGAGGGCCGGGCACAGAGCTCCATATAATCCCCTCCCATACACTAACAGATGTCAGTACACACAGCTCCTCTATTCATACCTTCAGATGAGGAAACATGTTGGCGTGGTCTCCAATGAAGAAAGTGTTGGGCATGTATGCCATTTTCTCAGAGTATTGTTCTGCCACTTCAATGGGAGACGTCTCCTTGTCAGTTATGATAAAATCCATAAATGGAGCTCCACTTGTTCCTGGATAACCCAACCACATGGCCTGAAAGAAAAGAGATTGTCACCCCATGCTATCATTGCTGGCTTTTCTCCTTAGAACCCGAAGCTAGAGAATGATCATGTGACCACTAGAAGTGTCTGGTATGACAGGAATGAGATCTACTGAAATCCACGCAATCTATGGAACAAAATCCTCACCACCCTAAGTTCTAGAATAAGAGAGATCACATCTGATCGCTAGGTAACATAAGCCACTGCCATCATCAGACCACTGTGTGTTACCTGAATAGGGGCGGCTCTGAGAGCAAACAATTCATTTCGGGCCCCTTTGGTGTAGCCGTTCATATTAACTAGAATGTGAACTCCATCCTGATGAATGCGATCAGCTGCCTTCCCATTACATGGAATCTAGAAAGAGAAAACAGCAATAAGAACACACAAGTATGATCTATATTCAGAAACTACAATACAGGACTACTAAGCTACGACATCCATACTTTCAGTGTCGATAACTATTAAAATAAAGATAATTATAACTGATATAGTCGTCTTATACGAGTTCTCACCTGGGACAAGTCAACAAAGTGGTTTGCTTCTGCCATCACCTTCACCCGGAAATTGGTGCCATCATCTGGACTCAGAGCATAACAGAAAATCTACGGAAGAACAAACATTGTCTCATGGAAGGATTTGCAGAAGGAAATTCGAACACCTAAAAACAGCCAACCCATGGGAAAACTCCCAACACACCAAGATTCATTTTAGAATTCAACAGTAATCATGACTCAGTACACGCAGAATGAGCAGATTACCGAGGCGCACATATTAAACAGCAAACCACCTTACCTCAAACTTGTCTGGATTGTGCATGCCGGGGATGGATTGCATCAGGTGAGAGGTGGGATGATTCCCAAAGTCAGAGCTCACATAACCCACCCGCAGTCTGCCATCGCTGGCCTTTAGGTCCTTGGGGTGTTCATATGGTGGCTTGTGAAGGACATTAATCTGAAGGAGAAAATAATCATAAAACTTCTATTACTAACAGTACATTTTGTTTAACCAGTTCCACCAGATACCACAAAATAATGATCTTTGGATAAAAGCATAAAGTTATTAGATCTGAAAATAAAGAACCTCATCCTTGTGTGTAGTTCTGATTGCAGCCCAGAGCCTCCCTATCACAGCACAATGTCAAGTTTTGCTATGGAAATATGTCACAATAATTATTGTTCCATACAAAGCACTCAAAAATGGCGCCTAAAGCTAAACTGCTACACATATATAAGTATTTCTCTTCACCCATTCCTCTGCATATACACAATATCTGACAACCCGACTTTATTCAGCCTGGTCACCTCGCCATCCCAAGCATGTGACTGGACAATAAAGGAGCAACAATTAACTGATAATCTACACTTTTTGCCTATCCAGTCCGTATGTTTTTTTGTCCACACATGGGCACATGCACATGAGAAATGTGCCCCTGCACACAAAGGGGAAGTTGGCCCTCATCAGACATAACTTCCATACTGCTATTCTGACAGAATATTAAAGAATAACCTATTTTTCTCAGAGGCACAAAAAAATCCCTATCCCCCAACACAGGAGGAAATATGACAAGCAGGTTATTATTGAACAATGAAGTGCAGGAAGCTCTCACCTTGTCCAAGCACAGGTTTCCATGCCTCTCAGCAATGGCTTTCCTGAAAGAATGGGACAGTGGGTATAGCATGCTATGGTGAGGATGGACAGAGGGAAGTCTGTTCTTCTCCAACTGATCTGCAACAATGGTGACCAACTTCTTCATACGCTCATCATAATCCGTCCAATCACAGACAATCTTAATTAGAATGAAAAAAAAAAAATAAACAAATTAACACGCTGGCAAAATGCTGAGAAAAAGTCATATCATATATAAAAGGAAATTGTACAAATACAACACTAACTTAGCATTAGAAACTTTGAGAGCTATTCACAAAACAATGTGACCAATATCACCCCAATAATTATCCTAGACTTAGCAGATTACCTGAAGACAATGGGCCAGGTTGCAGTAAGCATCAGGGAAATCAGGTTTCAGTTTCAGAGCCGTCCGATATGAAGCAATGGCTTCGGGAATATTTCCAGAGTCCTTAAAGAAAAACATTGAACTGTCAGCCTGTATTTCTTCAGAACACATTCAAATTACACTTCCCAGCCCAATACTTTACCAATACCCTCTATATCAGCAGAGGTAAAAATTTTGCGGCTGCCAAAGACAATACTACCTAAAGCGTCATAAAGATGATTTAACTCTGTTTCAAAACCACAAAAAAAAAAAAACAAATAATTGTTATCCCCCACAAACTCTGAACAGGTAGGAACCCAAGTGAAGAATATGGCTTTAAAATATTGTATGTTACTACAGATACTAAGGACCTTCATTCTGACACCCCAATATCATTGCTGAGTATTTCTAAAACTGGCACAGCAAATGGTGCAGCATACATCAAGGTATGACGGAAACCAAATATTACTGCCAAGTATAAGACTGGGACAGAGCATTTTAAATATATATTGATTAGAAGTGAAATTTCACATGCTGAAATCTTACCTTATGAATGGATGCCAAGTTACTGTGAGCATCAGCAAAAGCTGGATTAATCTGAATGGCTCTGGTGTAGCACTGCAAAGCTCCCTGCACATCTTGCATTTCTTTTAGCGTATTGCCCATGTTGGAATAAGCATCAGCAAATGTTGGGCTTATTCTGAAAAACAAAACACATTTTTAAAGGCTGCAGACAAAACTAAAGAAAAAAAACATGAAACAATGGCTGAAAACCTTGCTTACCTAATGGCCTCCTTGTAATGCATCAAAGCCTCTTGAAGTTTGCCTTGCTGTTGAAGGACACTGGCTAGATTGGAGTGAGCAGCTGCAAATTCTGGGAATACCTATAAAAATAAAGACAATGTTAATACACAATCCAACAACAAAGAAGACAATATATTTTAATAATAAATCAAAATAATCACCTCAAGAGCCTTTCTGTAGAGACGCACCGCCTCCTCAATATTCCCTTGTTCGCGTTTAATGTTGGCAAGGTTATTCAGGGAATCGGCATGTGTAGGGCACAGGCGAAGAGCCGTATTGTAACATTCTTCAGCATCAACCACCTTCAGAAGAAAAGGCTTGTTAGTTACACAGAATAAAATAAGTAACACAAAAGAAAAGCAGGAAGCAGATATCTAGTTTTGGTGAGTTTGGAAAGTGACAGGTTAAGGTAATTTGTAAGGCTGTAACAAGGTAAATCTATTTAGAAGTGTTGCGCAGGATTAAGACTGGAGAGAAATCCTAACGATGGTTTTGGGGATCCTCAGAACAAAATGGACAGTTTATGAACAATCAAGTATGAAAACATATATATATATATATATATATATATATATATATATATATATATATATATATATATATAAATAAATAAAGAAGAATTAAAAGTGGAGAGTGCAGAGTGCCAAACCACTACAGTCTATGTGTGAAAGTTGCATTCACTGCAAGTACAAATCCTGAGGCTTAAGAAAAATTTATCCCCTCAGATGCAATATTTTCATTTTAAAAACTACCTAACTGTGACCCTACAGAACCCATTAGATAAAGTTATAATTAGAAAATGACTAAAGGATGAGAACAGACTGTTCTATGTTAAGTCTAGAAGAGTTTTTCTAGCAAAATAAATGATTTACAGCAGAGATATTGGCACGCAATAAATGTTTAGATAATAAACAAATCTTGCATCAGGGACACGTGTACTTACACTGCCTTTTTCCTTGAGGGCATTGGCAAGATTACAGTAGGCATCAGGAAAGTGCGGCTGCAATTCAATGGCTCTTCTGTATGTATCAATGGCCAGATCAATGAGCCCTTGTTCATAATACACGCAGGCCAGATTTCCATGGACCACAGCATGGTTAGGACTAAGACTGAGAGCTCGTAAATATGCTGCAACAGCTCTGCAAACAAGGAAAAAAAAAAAAAAAAAGAAAAACAAATCAGCATGCAAAAAATAGTCACACTGCAAGGTCTGACAGACTGGTTCCCTTACATATGTGTTTCACCTCCAAGGGTAAAGAAATGGCTAACATTTATATATTGCTGTGCTATAGTGCAGCAGGCAACTCGAGTAGGGCTGGCACTGTTCAGGATTTCAGTGTCAAGAAACAGAACGGTCAGCTCCGGCAGATAAGCCGATGTTTTTGCACTTGTTGCATTTATAAGGGAAAAAAATATGATATTGTAAAGGTTCTGCTGCCAAGCATTAATCAAACACTTACTACCCCCTATAAAACCAGTTATAAAATGCTATAAAAAAATATCTTGGTAAAATCTTACCTGTCAAATATGCGTGCTTCCTTGAGAACATTCCCCAAGTTAATGTAAGCATCCAGGAAATTGGGATCCAGAGTTACAGCCTAAACAGACACAAATTATGTTAGAATCGGGGGGGGGGGGGGGGATGACTAGCAATCATTTCCATAAATTTATCATCCTTCCCACATTATATTAAAATTTTATTGTTTGATAACTAGCGCAGGTGCAAGGACATCAAAAGGTTTTCCAGAGACTCACTCAATTAAAGAATATATCTACTAATAATGGCTAAAACTGCAGAAAGCATTCCCCAAACATTGTCCCTTGATAAAGGATGGTATCTATAACCAGCCAATATAGCATTTTTAATGGAAGCTGCAATGGAGGAAGAAGCATTGGGAAGTGTAGTAAAGGCTAGTATATTTATAACTAGTGAGGGGCAAATCTGTCAACACCAACTACAGGACTATTATCTGCTGTTTTCATCAGGTCCACCAACATACAATGAAAGATTATTCCTGATTACAATAGACCTTGTTTGATATTCAGTATTTGAAAACCACGCAGTCCTTCGCACAGCAATACGTACCTTCTCAAAATGATGAATGGCGAGCCAGATTTCACCCTGCGCATTAAATACACATCCGAGATTGCTCCAAGCTACAGCAAAGTTTGGTTGGGTCTCAATTGCTTTCAAATAACAGGCCTTGAAAGGGTTTAGGTATTGGGAAGGGGAAGAGGAAAAAGATGGGGAATTTGGAGAAAAAAAATGATAAAAAGTTACAATTCATTCTCCAAACAGCAAAAAGTGAACCTGCAGCATAGGCCCGCCCGCGCTTGATACGCCGCGCAATTCGTTGAAACCTACGCAGGCGCAAACCTAAACCCTAATGGAAGCTGACATTTCTGAGTTAGGCCTTTGATAAGAACAAATACAATAAGTGACAACTAGAAAATTAAATCGGTAAAAGTAAAAGATAATTGTTGGAATAATGATTTTAGGATTTAGGGATAAAAAGGTCACAAGAACACTTTTTTCCAAGTCAAAGGCAACACAGAAACCAGAAATGACAGACTTGCAGACAGGTCTAGGTCCCTGTAATGCAGGCGCCAAACATCGCACGCGCTCCCAGGCTACACAGCAATACTACCGCTAGCGCAGCGCCATCGCACACGCGCTGGAATACGTTAACAGCCAACCTGATTGGTCAATCCCAAAGGAGTAGTAAAATAAATGAAGAAAGCCCTTAAGCAGTGACCCATTTCCCCCCCCTTATGCCCCAACTAGACTTTGGCAGGTCACGGGTTAACCATCAAGTTGGCATGTTCACAACCATTTCCCCCACGCGAAGCGCAATTCGCAGCGCAGCCTTTGCGCTACTGCAGGTCCACAGCGCATGATGAGGAGCAGAACGATTCAGTCCAAACAAAGAAGAAATAAAAAAGGAAAAAAATAATGAACATTTGGAAGAGTTAGAAGCTTAACATCTAAAACTAGCTCCAATTTTTCTTTATAATATAGGTTCCATTAAAGAATTGTGGCTAGTAGTATATAGGGTTTTTTTAAACGTTAACTGCTTGTAAATAAAACATTTTAAGCTGTTTCTGAAGCCACAAGACAGAAGGATTCAGGCATGGAGCAAATGGTTTTGTTGTGGCAGTTACAAACCCGTTACCATATTTCATGGGACTTTTCGGTGCGTTCCTTGCTGGAAGAGGAGGTGCATTGTCTGCCTAGATCCAGGCCTCGAGCTCCCTTCAGCGAGGCACCTTACGCATGGAATAGCAGTTTCACCCACCTGAAACCTTCTAAATACAATATCAGTGGTAAAAAACCAAAAACAAGAGAGAAAATAAAACAATATCATTAGTAAAAGATCTCAACAAAGCAAGTGAAATGCTTTTGGATATGCTCTATGATTTAGACAAGAACATGTCAAGCTGACTTGAATGTGTTTTATCATGCAGGGAGATTGGGGAGGAGTGCATGGCTGGAAGAAAGGCTTTCCGTATACAGCAATGATAATGTTATATTTTTAGCATGAGGAAAACAGCTGGCTTGATAATGAAATGCACTGATTAAAGAAAGAAAATCAGATTTCAAATGTGTGTTTCTTAAAATATTTTCTGAAGAAAAAATAAAAAAATAAAGTCTCTCAATCTAGGTGTCTCCAGTCCTCTGAAATAAAGAAATCAGCATCCTATGCGAGCGCAATTTGCTCCTGTGCCAGTGTCGCTAAAGCGGCGGTGAAGTGCAATAAGTGTTAGCTGTCCATATGATTTGCTGAGAACCCCAAATTCGTTGAAAAAAATCCATCGGCCAATGTAATAAATCCCCTTCTACATTGGAGCTCCTAACGCCCCCCCCCCCCATCCCCATATTTCTCCAACGTTACTAAGTGGTGAAGGTCTCGTAACAAATGGACAGCTACTCTGCTGTTACACTTCATGCAGCTGCATGCGCGTGGGGTTTGGAGTAACAGAATCCTTTCACTGTGGTCCTTGCGTTACTCCCAACTCCGTTCCCTAGCAGCGCAAACGCACAAGGTGGCTTGTAACAAGACTGCTCGATCCCACAAATGCCATTCACAAACAGTGCGAAGCTGTAACATTAAATAACAATTCTTGGGCTAAGATATGTAAAATGCTAGAAGCCACCTTCAATTATCAATTTCTTTCCATCAGTTCATTTACCTAATACAAACCAGCCTCTGTCCTTCACTAGTCTGATTAGCCATCGAAATACTGACAGCGTGACACTGATTCGTGTTCTACAATTACCAGCCTTTCTTCCATAGACGAGGAACATACTGCGGTACACGAGTTAGAGAGGGGAAAGGGGCTCTTTGGTTGTCTTTGCTGTGCCTCCAAGTTCATCAGCTAGGATGAGCTAGTGGGCCAAAACCAATTGGGAATGGCTATCAATTGAGATCAAGGAGAGATGAAATACCTTTACAGATTGGAAACCTCCAATGGGTTTTACATTCAGCTATTCAGCTCCTCTCAGATCCGAGAGGCTGTGTTCTCTATTATGCTTCTTGGCTCATGCTTTTTAAATTTACATTACACCGCAGTAAACACTGTATGAAGCTAAACTGAGGCAGAACTGAAGACTGAATGCACAGAGGCTGCAAAAATAAAAAAAGACATTTACCAGCAGGATACTCAAAACTTACCTTAGCTTCTTCTAAGCGACCTAGGGCTTTCAGTAGATTACCCAGGTCACTACGAACACAGTACAAATCCTGCGGAGAGGAAAAAGAAAACCTAAGAATAGGACCACGTATTTTCATTCCAACCATCACCTGTACAGACAGGAAAATCCTGATCACCCCAACAAACCCAAATACTTTCCAGCCATTTCCTAGCAATGCAAAGACTACTGGAATCATACAAAAGGTAGCAAATATATTAAGGGCAAATCACAAGCAAAGTGACCTCTAATAACCAATGCAAGATGGAAGAAACTACCAGGTGAATTTCTGAGATTCTCAGCCAAGAAGAGAAGGTGAATCTTACATGGAGGATGAGTAATTTTCATTAGGTACCCCCCCCCCCCACCCCCGAGGAATTCCCTAATGAATGGCACCCCTTATTCAAATAAGACCCCACTAATAAATATTTCTATAAAATAATAGATATTGACTTACAGGATTGTACTGAAGGGCAGACACGTAAGCTTGCACTGCGCCCTCCATATCTCCAGCAGCCACCAAAGCTGCAGCTAAGTTGATGTATCCATCAATGAAGTCGGGTTTGAGCCGTAAAGCATGCCGGTAATGTTCAATGGCCTCCTGTAGCTGTCCTCGCTCTTTATAGACATTTCCCAGGTTGGAATACGCCTCTGCTAGCAATGGATTCTGTTTAATCGCCAGAGTGCTAAAATGTGCAGACCTAGAGAGAGAAGCAAAAGGTTGGGAATAAGCAGGAAGATTTCCCCCCCAAGAAATAAGTAACAAAAATTAGGAAGTTGATTAGAACTACAGTACTCCCCTCCCTGCATAAAAAGATAGGGATCTTTTGTAGGGTTGGGAACAATGTCACCTCAGGAAATGATCAGCTCACTAGATTTCTTCCAGGTTGCACGTAAAACTTTTCACTTATGCTGATATTCACCAGAGCAAAATATTGAAATATCTGAGGTTCAATGTTCAGGTTCATCTTTTACATACAATAGCACCTAGCTAAATGTAATAAACACAGGATCGAAATTGAATCAAAGTATACAAAGTAGAGTGCCAGCTGCCAATCTGTGCAGGCAATGATCATACTGACCTGTCCAGTCTGCGACATTGGAAATGGATGGACGAAAGGAGGAGAAGTACTCCGGTATTATCAGGCTCTTGTCTCCATAGCTGCATACAATGTCTTTCTGCTGCCTCAAAGTCTCCGGCCTGATATTCACGATGAGCCAACTCCGCTAACCCTTGGAAGGAAAGCATACGTTTCGTTGGTTCTAGAGAATCATCAAAACATTCGGGGGGGAAAGTAAAAATTAGAAAATGGGAATAAAATAAAAAATAAAATGCAATGACAAACAAAAGATGATGCAGAGCAAACAAAAATATGATAAAAGTATGACCTGACCTAAAAATATGGAGGAGGAAATCTAAAAAAAAAAAAAAAAAATATAACGTGCAAGTCAATTCATACGGAGACTTCTTCCGGAAGAACTAACAATGCAGTGTTCTCCCCGGCCTCTTTTAGCTGGGCGCACCTCCCGGCACTTTTCAGTAACAACCCGGCTATTTTTGGGAGGTTACTAATAAGTTGGGTCACAATACAGAGGCTTCCAGCCGCCTAAAGCTTCTTCCCACCCAGCTTAAAATAATTTGTACACTGAAATGATTACATGGATATTGATATATTATTCCTCCATCCTGACACTACATGAGAAGCCCAACCCACGGTCACAATCTATCACTTAGCCTAACTAATGGCTTCTATTTTGTGCACTAATCTCACTCCCTTATAAACTAACAAAAATCTTCAAAAATCAAGGAAAAACTCTTTAATACCAGAACTGTAAGCAACAATTGCAGTATTAAACAGATGGAACACTGGTCCCCTCCAGAGTGGAGTGCCATATGGGACGGTGATCCCATGATCAGGATCTATGGGATGAAACTTGGATTCTTAATATGAAATCCAATGAGCAGAGATCTATAGGATGTGACAGCACTGTGTTTACCTTGGTTATAATTCTAATCCTACACTCTGATTGGAGACCAGGTGTCTATAGGTAAAAAAATCCTGCCGACATTAAAAGCTGAAATCAGGTGACTATCTGTGTGCTATCATAAGAATGTCGCCATGATGTGAATGGTTATTTCCGAAACTGACGCAAAAAATGGTTAAAAATAAAAACTGGAAATGATACAAAATAGGGAAAACAAAATGGGAAAGGCAGAAAACACCCAGAGAGTTTCCTGGTAAGTTTAATAAATAACAGTAACAGATCATAAAAGGTGCAAAAACTCTGCAAGGAAGGATTATTCCCGGCTCCAGATTTACAAACAAATCACCCCCTGGCCCCGGAGAGGTCACACAGGGCGAAACATGGAATCCAACATGGCGTCCTCCCCCCTCAACACTGCTAGAATGTTACAGCAACAAGCAGGGTGGGGCCCCTCACCGAGGAGGCCGTCCACCCCACCGCGCCCCCTCACCGAGGAGGCCGTCCACCCCACCGCGCCCCCTCACCGAGGAGGCCGTCCACCCC
>NC_092871.1:86248963-86250453 GCF_032062135.1 Pyxicephalus adspersus | reverse complement strand
TCCACCCCACCGCGGACCACTGTGCCCCCTCACTGAGGAGGCATTCCACCCCACCGCAGACCACCATCACCCCTCACCGAGGGATTCCAACCCCCACAGGGAAACCACCCTCACCGAGGAGGTACTCCACCTCCACATTTTCAGTTTGGGTGTGTGGTCTCACTAAATCTTCATTGTTTGGCTCCCTCAGTGATTGACACTCCGCCTGTGTGGCGGGTACTTACCACCGCCAATCATATTTCTCATTTGGATTTCACTTTAGTAAATATTTGATCTGTCAGTGAATGTGAAGTACCTTGAAGAGAGCAGCGAGCCAGCGAATAGCAGAGATGACGTGTCGGCTGTTATCATCCCATCCAGGGCATATAGAGGTGTCACTGAATGCCTATCTACCCCACCCCAGGCATACAGTGACCCAGCGAATACCCGAGAGATGATGTGCCGGCTCTGCCGTGTTATCATACCATCCAGGACCCACACCCAGAGCTTTCACCAAATACCTATCTACCCCGCCAGATGTACAGCGACTGCCCCAGACAGGAAATGTTGTACAATTGTCAGAGGGGCACAAATCATCCAAATATCTCCCCCACCACAAACCTCCTCTGGGCAGGATAACAGATCGTTAGCCCCGGTGCACAGCTTATTGCCCACCTAGATCTGGGTGGAAGTTGCAGCAAATTCCAGCATGGCTTCATAATCAGGTGAATAATAGGGGCAATAGCAGCGAGGCAGCACACAGTAGGGGCCCTGGACTGGCCTTACCATACATAGGTGGCCCTGGACTTCTCCTGATTCTGCCCAATCTAACCAAAGGACAACCATTGATAAATACCCAGAGCCCCTCCAGAGGAAGCCAAACCTGTCCATGTAATCAGCAAATCCCCATGTATACCGACAGAACATTCACAGACACAAGGGATTCATTCTTCATGTGACAACATTCACCGACATCATTTACAACAGGCAGTAAAGTGTTCAGTGATTGCAGATCATGGGATTGGGTCACTTTTATAGGCAGCTCATGGGCCCCAAATACACATAGGTCCCGGAACCTTCTAGAACTTGTCTTGTTTCCCGGAACATAATTCATAAGTCCTATCCCCGGGGTACTGATGGCACCTCCTGAGACCCCAGAAAACTGCCCCTGTGCACTCAGGAGCAGCAGATCAGGGTACCAAACCCGCCCCAGGTACAACCGCAACCACCAGCGAAAATGGCTCCCCGCCTCCTACTTACTTATATAGGAGAGGTTGGGGGCAAAGCTGGGGCCCAGCAAAAAACGTCATTGAGGTGGTTCACTGAAAGTTGGGGGGGAAATGACAACCACACAAATGTTCAATAATACCCAAGGGATACAACACATGGGCACCAATGTACATACTCCATGCACCTACACCAACTTACCTGCCCCATGAACATTTAACAATGCACGCTGACCAATGTATCAGCACCAATACACCCACCCAGCCCAAGGGGGGCGCCAGAGG
>NC_092871.1:86246762-86248130 GCF_032062135.1 Pyxicephalus adspersus | reverse complement strand
CAATACACAAACATAAGGGCCCAACAATACACGCATGGAGGCCTGTGACCCGGTCCCTTGTTACAATGCAGCAGTCTGATCCCTGGAGACTGGGGATGTTTCCCCCTGCCTGCAGCAGACTGATGACATCCCTCACCCCAGGCAGAGCTCATGCACGGTGTTTTTAGTGAAATATGTACATTTCCTGATACCAGGATGTATTGATGACTGGGCCACCATTACAAGGACAATATGCGGTAACAGGCCCTCCCTATCAGATGAGGTAATGTGGGAAACCGACCATAAAATAATGAATTAAATAGAGATACCCCAATCATTCAAGCTCCAACCATACAACGGCCCCCTGTACCCATGCCAAGGACAGGACCGCTCCCCGGGGCCCCACCAACCTGTACTATCCGCCACGCTCCCCACAGACGCCGCCATGTCCGCTCTCTCCGCTCTCTCACCGCGATCTGAAATGGCGCCGCACTCTCAGTTCCGGAACTACATCCTGTAAAGTAGTCCAGACAACACCGCGGATGATGCTGATTTAGAAAATGCCAGAAAATCAGAAAACACAACCCTATGTGTGTAACAAACATACAGAGAAAAGTATAGAAACACAAAAGGGAAAAAATAATTCATAAACAGTCTATTCTGAGTGATTCGTATGAAAAAAGATGCAAAATATCCCTCCGCTGAGTGCAATGCGACAAACAAGGGACAGCGCGCATGCTCAGTAAAAAGGCGGGGAGGCGCCGGCGGCCATGTTTACTGTGGGAAAGGTAAATATAAATCCAATAGATAGCATGAAATACACTGACTTTTTCTGAATCATATTTCATATGTATGGAATGAAAGTTAAACATCATGTTCACAACTATATTGTGCATTCTCTTTCCAGTATTAAAATCTATCTTTTTATTTGGGTGTATCAACAAACCCAAACATATGTGTACCAGAAAGTGATGATAAATAGACTACCACAGAAAATGTCACCGTGCAATGTCCTTACAAGGGTCAGAGCCCTGAGATGGAGAAATTTCATTCACTTCCTTATCACTGACACAAAGCTGCAAGAGATCTCTAAAAAAGAAAAGCCACACATGTGTTACCTGGAATGATGAAGATTCCTCCTCATTCTCTACACTGTGCTGTACATTCCCTATACATCACCTCCTCATTCTGTACACTGTGCTGTACATTCCCTATACCTCCCCTCCTCATTCCATACACTGTGCTGTACATTCCCTATACCTCACCTCCTCATTCTGTACACTGTGCTGTACATTCCCTATACCTCCCCTCCTCATTCCATACACTGTGCTGTACATTCCCTATACCTCCTCTCCTCATTCTGTACACTGTGCTGTACATTCCCTATAC
>NC_092871.1:86245015-86245834 GCF_032062135.1 Pyxicephalus adspersus | reverse complement strand
GTGCTGTACATTCCCTATACCTCACCTCCTCATTCTGTACACTGTGCTGCTCTCACACACAGGTCTACCTCCGGATAGATATTGTCTGATCCGGGCGAGATTCATAATGTCTATATGTAAATGACTTTTGATTGGTTGAGTACTGTGTTTCTATTAGTTATGATTGGTTTCCTTTGAATCTGTACATAATTTGGACAATACTTGAATCTCTTGGTGCAATGATTGGTGGGTACAGTACAAGTGTGATGGTAAATATTGCTGAGCATGGAAGCCGGTGATTCATCTGTCCAGAAGACGCCACCACATATTGTGTATTGTTCTGTATATCCTATTATCCTGTGTCTTTTCTTCCCCACACACCTTATACATAACATTGCAATACAGTAAGGTGCTGATTCCACGATCTCCGAATTGTGTGCCAGCTTATCAACTCCTCAAAAAGCTGAATTTCAAGATCCAGCTTGGCGCACTCACACACACACATATATATATATTGTGCGGATTAACTTCAAATGGCAGGATGACAGTGAGGTAACTGCAGACAACAGTCTGTCCCTTGTTAATTGGGTATACATTGTCCTAAATTGGTACAATAGAATCCTTGTGGGGTAAGTATAAGCCAATGTGCCAATCCCTGGTAAGTATTGGTGATTCGGACATAGTTTCTAACGCTAAAGATAGGAGCAAGTTTAAAGCATTGAGAGAGGGGTTTTAGTGGCAAAAGATATACCGTATTTTTCGGACCATAAGACGCACCTTTTTTCCTCCTAAAGTGGGGGGAAAATCAGGGTGCGTCTTATGGTCCGAATGCAGAGGTAC